>NW_026882226.1:0-40375 GCF_032173495.1 Musca vetustissima | reverse complement strand
CCAATCTTCGGAAAAATGCATTTGTTTTTGTCAATAAAATATAGAGGGAGAGAGTGAAAAATGAGCGCAAATAGTGGTATAGTAGAGCGAAGTTCTAAATATACAATTACGTCAACCAATGCCAACTGTTCACTTTCAGTGTTCGATTCCTGATTTGCGGACATAACCCATCATTCTAATTTGACTTGCTGGACAACTTTGCATATTCGACCAGCGTTATATATTTGTCCGCTGTTGCAGGAATCGTATATGCAATCCTTTCTGCTATCCGAATATCAGAAGAGTTGGACGGATATTTATGCGATAAATGATCAAATTTCTGTTCCCCGTCGAACTGATTTTCCTGTGGCTGGGATTACAACGGGGAGAGGTAAGGAACGATCGGGGAGAGTAACGATCGGTAATAGGTCTTGTTCTTTCGTTCATCTTGTTACTTTTGCTACAGTCGGTGCTTTTTGCACTAGTTCCGTTTGATCCGGTCGTTCCTGTTTTATTTAATTCCTTTTATTCCGTTCGTTATTTTTTTTAATATGAAATTTATTGCCCATTTATTCCGATTCAAGTCTCACACATGTATACAATTTTAAAATTTGAGGAACTATGAAACTAAAAGAACAACGTAGCCCCTTTTGTGGAGCGAACCGAACAAGATCGAGCCACTTGATGAACGAATCGCTTGATGAAAAATCCGTCTATTTGAACGTCTGCGCTTCTTGATTTTAGTTCATTTTACTACCAGTTTGCTTATTTACATCTTCCCGTTCATTGACCGAATTAACTGATGTCTACCACTAAAAAGGAAGATTGAAATCAGCCACGTTCATTTTGCGAAACGATCCGAAAAAGGTCGAACAGGTTCAGGGATTAAATTTCTCGACTTTGAAGAATATTGATTAATTTTCAAAATCCGAAAATTGCATAGAGATACTTTATATACGAATATTTCTTCGGTTATCCAGAAGACCCGTCACGGTCCTTATACAAAAAAGTGATTTTAAGCAAACCGAAGTAATGAGCCGTCATGGGCTTTTATCTAAGGAAAAGTAATTTTAACCCAACCGAAATAAAGAGCCGTCGTGGGCCTTTATCCAAAGTGATTTTAAGCAAATCGGAATAAAGAGCCGTCGTGAGCCTATATTTAAAAATAATTTATAGCAGATTGGAAATAAAGAGCTGTCGTGAGCCTTCATAGAAAAGTATTTAAACCTTTAAAAGCGACAAAAGGAAGCAGAAGAAACCCTCAAATCCTCTCTAATCCGTCTTCAGTTATTTGTGATACCAACAGCCGTACCTGAGTAGTAGTATATCGGAACCAGACGTTGAGGACTTCAAAAATTTAAGTATAAAGAATTTTTGTATCAGTTTAAGTTTCTAAATAAAGCGAAGTAATCTGAATTTGAAAACTAAAAATACATCCTTTCACTCTCGGTCACCACCCCCGAGAGCATATCCCGCAATGGGAGGAAACTGTTAAATACTTTCAAATTTAAATATATATTTTTTGTGTTTTTATAAAAAAATACAACAATGAACAAAGAAATACTCAATAGCCATTACTTACCACATCTCGATAGATAACAGCTCTTAAACGATTTACATCCATGTCTTGTAGCAATTTCTCAGGATCCTTAACAGGAGATAATTGACCTGTTATTGACTCGACAATGTTCTAGAAAATACAAAAGAAACGAGCAGAAAAAAAAATAATAAATAAGAATATATGAAAACAGTAGAGACATAAAAAATAATAACAACAAATAAAATAAGTTCACATCAAATTCAATAGATTCAACTATGGCACAAAAGGGGCCACAGCAAGACTTGAATTCAAGTAGTCGATCTCAACAATAGAGTACCTTACAACTCTTGCACTTTGTGTGCAACATCAAATTTCACATTGCTTTGACAAGTGTCCACAATGACAATGAACGATAGACGGACGGACGACGGACAGACAGGCACACCGACAAGCCAATGAAGAGTACTGGCGGACAACCAAAAACCAAGGAAGGTATCATATTTGGCAAAACGTCGTAGATCTTGGCTTTTGTTGTGCACAATATCCAAAACCCTGTAGAGGGTATAACCACCCAATTTCCGTTTGCCTTTAAACAACCCGATATGTAGTTGGCTTTTGTTTGGTACTTTCCAAGCCATTTGTGTCATGGTAACAACGACAACAACAATTATGCAGCATTTTCTTACTGCCAATTTCATCCATTTTCTTCTTGGCAAGGCTCCCATTTAATGACAGCCACACAACCAAACATCACCAGGACTACAACAATGGCGGCAGCAGTACAATTGAATATTTCGTGAAAGAAGTGATGCTGGCAAGTGCAGTATCACATGCCATAAAGCGAAGAGTTTCTTCTTTTTTTCTCTTTATCCCTCTCAATCAACAAATGGAGACAGAAAAGGGAAAACAAATACCAGATGTAAAGGGCACAATAATAATGCCTCTTAACAACACACTATTAGAGGAGGGGAAACAACATTTCCCATGCTCCCGAAAATTCTTTGGCCCACAATTTGCTGTGTGATCAGCCTGACGGGTTGACTGGTTGGTAGACTGGCATTTTTGGTACGTGTCTGGTCGAGGACGGACGAACGAACGAACAATCAGTATGACTTTGACGTACTCTTGTTCACTAAAAATGAAATTTAACAACACAGACCTTTGTTTTCCCCATGTTTTATTTTGTAAATGTGTATGTTTGTGTATGTTGTTTTTTGTAAACTCACCTTAGGCGAAGCCTGTGCACCACGTATCAGCGCTTGTAAATGAGCTGCTCCGGGCACATCTCGTGCCATTGCACCAACATTATACCGTGTACGCTCCTTGCATTCCAAACAATTTCGCACCGCACACGTACAGACGAGACGCAAACATTGTCGCAATATACCACCGCTGGACATATTCTTCTCCGCTTCCAATTCACCGAAATTTAATGATGTTGCAAAAATTAACACGTCAGCCATGTTGACAAGTCGCTGTAGAAATGATACAGCCACCTCCAGTGGCATACCTTGGGTGGGTTCCAGTACATCAAGTTCAGACTAAAAGTAAAAAAATGAAATGAAATTAATTGAAAAAGTCAATGGGGGAAAAATGAAAAATTTAATTTAAATTGCAGGTGAAGTTAAAATAAAATTAATTTTGTTTTTGGTGGTGTCATTTAAATAAGATGAAATTGGATTTTTAAAAAAAAATTTCTTCAAATTGTTGGCAAATGAGTTGTGGCAAATTATGTTGTTGAAATGCTTCGAAGCTAAGATTTATCAAAGTGTAAAAGTAAGAGGCTATGAAGTTCTGATCAGGTTAAATTTTCCAAATTTTCCGACATGAATTTAATCGTGGCTGACGCATGTTTAAAGTCTAAGGTCGACCAATATCGACCGTTCTGTCCCAGAACCCTTACACCATGTGTGAACTGATAGCAAGATCTTGATGTTATATCGTAAAATAGAGACATCCTTGGTCATTTCTTCCATCACCTAACATTCGGCATTTCATGAAAATCTGGCCGTAAAAAATATCCGCATTCTTTAGATTACGAAAAAAAATTTCAATTATTCTTAAGAAGCTTGTGCCAGTGGGTGCAAAAAATATCGAAAATAAAAATTTATCTCGGTGCATAAAAAGACTTTTATAAGACCGCCCACATGTCATGACTCATAAATCTATGCATATGAGCCCTTTGAGCAACACAACACGATCAATACCGGGTATATTGATCCTTGCTCGAAAAAAGTACTTCTGTTGAAGGTGTGATGTGAGTTGAATTTGAAGGTACGAACTGTAGTGTTATTTTACAAATCTACAAATTATTTTATGTAGAATACTATTGGGCTATACTACTGATTCATTTGAAAGTACAACCTGGAGCGGTCTAGCATTTGAATACAAATTACTTTACTGGAAATTATGTGGAAACTTAGCATAGAGTTTATTTACCAAATTTGGATCTTTGTCACAAATGTTCTGCAAATATTTTTTCCAACCACCTACCTTAACCTATCTTTCCGAACCTTAGGTTGAGAAAATGAGGCTAAAACCTTCAGGGGCTCGGAAATTAGGTTACTTAAACTTGAAAATTAGTTCAAAAACAAAGAAGTATCTGCAGGGATTAGGTTCACCCTCCAAGAACACTTTAGCACACAGAATATTAAACGGGAACGTTGTGCGTATTTACCAAATTTGGACCTTTACAAAACATGTTCTGCAAAGATTTTTTTTTAACCTATTCTTCCTAACCTTAGGTTGGGAAAATGCGGCTGAAACCTTTAGGACCTGAAAATTCGGTTAGAAGATACGTCAAAACAAAGACGTTTCTGCAGATATTTTGCTCACCCTCCAAGAACCCCAAAATGTCAAATTAAGGCCATTTCGATGGGTAAATCAGTTAATACCTTCAAAATTAATAAAATATGGTGGGATTTATATGTGAAAAATTTACCTATGTTAAAAATGTTCTGTAAAGGTACCGCCCTCCAAGAAAACAGAACGGCAAATTACAAACAATCCGTTAAGAAAATGCGGTTAATACCTTCCAAAAACCGAAGTAGAAAGGACATTTTATATGGAGGCTATGTGAACAAATGGGTCCATAAATAAAATGTTCTACGACAATGGTTTTCATTCTTCAGTGCAAAATTAGTCAATTCCTTAAGAAAATGAGGCCAAACATGTCAAATTAAAGAAAATAGGAAGTGATTTTTTTATGAAGGCAATATCAAAACGTGGACCTATAACAACCACTTCGGGCAGAATATGCAGCAATAACTTCAGAAGTAAAACATGACAATTTTCTTCAAATATGTTTAAGAAGCCAAAAACTTTAAAATGAAGAAAATAGGACCTTATTTATGGAGGCTAAGTTAAAACGTGAACCTATATTGAAAAATTAATGTTTAAAGATAAAATGTAAAATTACAGCCACATCGGGCAGAAAATGCTGCAGTTGCCTCAGAAGAAAAACATAAACAGTAGTGTTGGATGTTTATTTCGGATACCATTTGTATTTTGTTTTTGCAAAATAGTCAGGCTGAATCCCAGTTTGTTGTTTTTATAAAAAAACAACTATTGTGTGCATTTGTCGCGATGTGACAACACACAACAGTGGGAAAGGTGTGGTATTGTTTGTAAATGCCTTGTTAACCTCGAAGTGAGGCTCCAGCGAAATTCTCATGCAGTTTATGTCGTTGGTCAGCTAAGTACTTCGCTTTGTTACAAGAGACATTTGGGTATGAAAGGTTTTTTGTACAGAAGCAATAGCTTCTGGGGAGAATATCCCAACGAAAAACTAAGGGAACTGATGAGGATCAGTGGCGTGATCCGAAACTATAGTCTTCCCTGCCTTACCCCTCGGCAAACTATGCCATACATTCCCCACTAATAAAAAGTTGTTTTTTATAAAAACAACAAACTGGGATTCAGCCTGACTATATTGCAAAAAGAAAAACATAAACCTATACTGATTATTGAAATAATCCAAGCTTCTCATAACCCCAGAGAAAATATATTCTTTAAAACCTCCAGACCTCTTATGGTCCTCCAAAAATGTTCTTATAAAAATCCAGACCTTTTATGGTTCCATAAGCATATTCTTTAAATAATTCACGCCTCTCATAACACCGGAAAAAATATTACTTAAAAAATATGGTTCTCCACAAATATTCTTTAAATAATCCACACCTCTCATAACCCCAGAAAAAATATTCTTTAAATAATCCATGCCTCTCGAAATCCCAAAATAAATATTATGGTCCTACAAAAATATTCTTACAAAAATTAGGGCCTCTTATGGTATCATAAATATATTCTTTAAATAGTCCAAGCCTCTTCTAAAGCCAGAAAAATATATTCTTTAAATAATCCGGGCCTCTCATAACCCCAGAAATATATTCTTAAAAAACCAATTCTTCTTATAACAACAAAAATATTCTTTAAAAACCCACACCTCTTATAATCATTGAAAACTACATTTAAAAATATTACGCCCTCTAGAAAATATAAATTGAAAAAAAATCCAAGCACTGTAGCTCTAAAAAAATATCATGTACAAAATCACGCCTCTGATAACACTTGAAAATATTCTTTAAAAAATCCATGCCTCTGATAACTCTAGAAAAATATTCTCTAAAAATTCACGTATATGATAACCCTAGAAAAAATATTCTTTATAAAAATCAAATCTTTTATAACCCTTGGAAAATAATCTTCAAAAAATCTACGCCTCCTAACCCTAGAAAAAGTAAGCTTTAAAAACCCCAAACATTTCATAGCCTTAAAAAAATATTCTATTTCAACATCAAACTTCTAATAATATTCGGTTTTTTTCAACATTTGTTTACTGTTGTAGGCTTCAAATACTAATTGGCTGTAAAAAAAGAGAAGAATGGGTCCCACAAAAAATTGCCCTGACAATACAAAATAATAGGAGTAGATTAAGAATATCCATAGTCTCGGTTTATAACATTTGTTTTCATTTCCATGGAACCTACAACTATTCAAGAATATCCCTTAAAAATTCCATTTTGTAGAAATCAAGACGTATTTTGTAGTCGTGAGAAAAATATTACAAAAACAAAGTTCTAGAATAATTTTCGGAGTTTTCCAAAATATTTTTTTAATTTTTTCCTTCTCAGGATAACTTTCTTTTGACATCACTGCCCCTGTTATAAGTTTTACATCTTTAATTTAGAATTTAATTTACAAACATTTAACATTGATAATCAAATAGTTTTAAATATGTGTACCTAGCTAATACCTATTTGCTTTCAGAACAGATTTTCCATAATTAGCTTTTCATATTTACTTACATTCTCCCACACACAAAGTAAATCTGCATAGAACCCATCCCATTCTCAAGTAAGTACAATTACAACACTATGTACATACGAACTTTTCAAAAGTTTGAACTTACATTGGGCGATGTGGCCGAGGCCAACAATGGCAGCAGACCGCCGCAGGCAATTATCAAATTATCTGCCAATTGTGATATCAAATGGACGGTGTTCACAACGAATATGGCATTCTCGCTGGAATTGACGAAATCCAGAACACTTTTGGTGGAATGTGACCGCCAGACTTGAATATCCGTTTCCAATGAGAACAGAACATCCGATAGTAAACGTTGATGTATGTAGGACCATTTGAATTCGGGTATGCGGAAGGGTGGTCGTGTTGGACCGGGACTAAACATGGGACGAGTTGAGCCGGATTTGGAACGTTGTTGCTGTTGCTGGGATTGTTGCTGCTGCTGTTGTTGTTGTTGAGGATGTGTTGTCGGTTGTTGTTGTTGTTGCTGCTGTTGTTGTTGTTGTTTGGCATTGTCTAAAATTGGGGAAGAAAAAACAAGTAGAGAGAAAGAAATGTGTTAGAGAACTCTCAGTTTAATTTGTGCAAATATTTACATTGTATCAAAAATTCTACAAAATGTTGTGTCGACATATGAGTTGGTTCGTAAAACGCCGTCAGGCATTGTTTAATGTGTCGTAAATTTCAGTTTAATTGCAAGTAAACAATGGTTTTATAGACTTAATTTAGCTGCTGCACACAATGCATACAATACAAACTTCCATTCACCTCCTCCCATTTCTGATGTTCCTTGTTTGTATCCTTGGAGGGTTTCCATATTTTCTCTTTTCTATTATCCAACCATTGAGATTTGTTTAATTGCAAGGATGTATGCATGTGGGAGGGGTGGTGGGAGTGGGTGTCTGGGAATGTATGTGTGTTTTGGGAATTCTCAACAAATATTAACACACCCACCCACCAAAAATACCACAATGAAAACTATAAAAAATATTGTTCATGTAGTAGTTGTTGTGCTACCACATTTGTAACTTTGCATTTAATGAGCATCAGGGAATTTGGTTTTGCCTTGATTTTTGTTCTCTATGGGTTTTGAGAACAACCATTCGCACAGAAATGTATGTTGAGCTTACATTTTATATGCATAATCTTTAGTTTTAACGAAGCGTTAACTGTGTGAGAGAATACCCTCAAGGCACCGAAAGAAATGCTACAGAGTCTATCTATCTGTCATTGTCATGCGGTATATTTCATGCGTTACTAGATGGAGTTGGAGGCACGAAATGCTAATTGGCCGTGAACATAAGGCAAGAATGGGTCCTACAAAGAAATGCCCTGACAATAAACGAAATAATATGAATAGATTAAGAAAATGTCCAGTCTTGGATTTTTCATTTACTGGGAACCTATAACTGTTCAAAAAATGCTTTAAAAAATGATTTGAAATCTCAAATTATAAAAAAAAAACTTTAAAAAAAAATTACAATAAAATTCACTCGAAATCATCAGGCCATATGGAAGTAACAAAGAATTCGTATCCAACATCTAAACAAGGTACAAATGGTGTAAAGTTTGGAATGCGAATTTTAGTGAACCCAAATGATAGGAAATCATAGTTCCTCATATCTGGAAAGACCAAATGATATAAATGCCGACAAGGCAGGGACTTACACAGAATATTATATGACAGGAGGATTTTACACTTTGAGAAATATAAATATCAAATTACGGGCATTTAGGTTCGAATACGTGCCTAGGCATAACCTTCAAGAACATTATCTGCTAGAAGACCTTTTAGCCTCGGCGTCTTTATGTGGGCGTTTATTTAAATGGACCATTTTTTGTCAAAACAAGTCTACAATCTACCCTACGAGTCTTCGAAGATGAATCAAATTAAGGGAACCCCACCCATTATCGATTTTAATTTTTCAAGATTTTCAATGGGCTGGTAAATCAATACCAATGTTTGTTAAGGTTTGTAACTTTGCACAAATATATTTGAAGATTTAAAAGAGAGGAAAATTATTTACAAAAAAATTTGGTAATTGTTTTGTTGTTGTTTTTTGTAATTAAAGAGAAGTCCTTTTGATGGCGGGCATGATAACTCCTCACTGAAACATCGGAATCCGAAAATTCCAACGGTGTTAGAAAGAGTACATGTCTGACTCTCGTATGAACTAGGATTATTGACTTCGCTCTAAAATTAACAAAATGGCAGACCTTTGAAAAAATGTTTTTGGAAAATTGCCGATTTTTTACCATAAACCAAGTTAAAAAATAAGGAAGATCTTCACCGATTGGCTTTATCCTAGTTCATACGATAGCTATACACTCGCAGAGAAACTTGTAAAAATTTGGAATCGATTGGGTTATTAGTTTTTGAGTTATCGTGCCCGCCATCCGCAAAAGAGAAAAACGCGTTTAAAGTTTGAGAAGCCTTTTAGCCGTCACTTAATGCTGACACAATAAATCGGATATATCTTCAAGAGTTCTTGAGATTTTCTCTTGAAATTTTGTAGAGACATTCTTGAATTAGTGTAGAATCGAATTAAACCAAAAAAAATTTGACCCCGAGAATGGGGGGGTCCCCTTAAACGGAAATTGTTCGAGGAAGAAATACTTCGATGAGGCAATTGATTGGGTGTTTCTTCGGCAAGAGCACCATAGAACGAATTATTCGGAGGGATACACGCCAATTTGTTTACCAGAAGTTTTGGGCGCCATGTCGGGATTAAGTCCTTTATTTACTCGACGACGATGGGATTCTCAAAATTGAAAATAAAAAAACTTCGACTGAAGTGTCACATCTTCACTAAAATCTCTATAGAGATCGCACACACAAGTTGCGGATTGTGGGAAGCTCAGTAGGGGGATAATAAAAAGATAGTCTCGGAGGCAGTATTCATGGGTTTCTGTGCTCCTACCCTGAAAGATTATCTGTGGTTCGATATAATTTGAACGATGCTTGATACCTGGACATCTTAATAAGTATTAGTTAGTTTTTTTACTGAATTATAAATGGATTCCGAAATTTTTAAACCAAAATCCCCCATGTTTGATTGTCTTTGTGCCTCAGTCTCTAAGCACACGTTCAACTCAGAGGACAGTAACACCGGGAACTGACAACTTCACAAAAATATCCACAGAGTTCGCATAGCCCTTATATAACATCACCCTCTAAGTTTTGGTTATTTTAAAGGGTGTAGCGCATTTTCAAAACGATGAGGCTGTAATTCGTAATTTCGGGGTTTTGGAGGGCGAATATTCAGTTTTGACATTACTCTCATATAGGGGTCCAACCCGTTTTTCAGTAATTTAAACGTTTCAAGTGGGCTGTACCCGCCACATTGGCTTAATTTGGGATTGTGAGTTCTTGGAGGATAAGCAATATTTTTGCAGAAAATCTTCGATATAAGTCGGATGATTTGAAGTTTTTAACCGCATTTTCTAACCGATGAGACAGCCATTCGAAATTCCGAATTCTTGGAGGGTGGCATAGGTTCAGATAATTGGGGCATAGTGAGTTCTTGGAGGGTAAAATCCTCAT
Source organism: Musca vetustissima (assembly GCF_032173495.1). Classification (NCBI taxonomy): domain Eukaryota; kingdom Metazoa; phylum Arthropoda; class Insecta; order Diptera; family Muscidae; genus Musca; species Musca vetustissima. The sequence continues at coordinate 30,008 of NW_026882226.1, read as the reverse complement.
TTACATAAAATATTCGATATATGTCCATGTTTCTCATATTTTCAAAACCGAACTGGCTGTAACTTGGCATTACTGGTTATTGCAGGGTGAAAGAAAGTTTGCAAAAATTGTGTGAAAGAGGCATTTTCGGTATTTCGAAGAGTTTTAAGCGCATTTCAATGGATGTGACAATTATTTGACTTTTCGGAATATTGACGGGTTCGTTATTGGACTATTTTTTACATAGCCTAATGGAATTTGCAGGATAAAAATATTTCTTTTAGAAAATTGTCTATATATGTCCTAGTTTTGAAATAGCCACCGTCTAGACATTTTGACCCTATTTTCGATATTTTAAATTTCGCTGTTTTTTTCAAAAATGGCTGCAATTCTGTGTTCTTGACGAGTAAACAAAATTGTCACAGACAATTGTCGGTAAAATGGCATATTCTGATATAGCGCCCAAAGTGGGTGTAGTTCGACATTCAGGATTTTGTAATATAGGTTCATATTTCAACATAGTCATCTATATAACAAACGAGGCCACCGATGACGAATTGTGTATCACATTACCATGCTGTTGTTGCATTTCTAACCCTTCCCAACCACCAATGGTACGGATAGGACGGTCTGTCTCAATGCAAGAATTTGATCTGTTCTTTGACGCTCATAATGTTCATACATTTGGGCAAGTTGCAGTTTGAATTCTTCATAGGAGATTTTGGAAAAGGCAATGACCAAAGTATACACCGACACTCTCCAACCAAATATTCATATTTAATGGCATGATGGAGGATGATACGGATTTATCTGTGCCCTGACAATTAATCTTTCCTGCCACACGGACAATTGTAACATTGGTTGGCGATAGCCCCCATATAAAGAACCCACATCATTTTCGTTTTCATTTGGGTTTCTCAAAGGATAAAAATATCCCGACCGACAATTTACAATAATATATCCTACAACTGATTTTAGGAGTCTTGAATGCGAAACATATGGTTGATATCGAAATTAACTACTGCTTTACTTCGCAAAATACTGAATTCTCTTCCTTTTTTTTTAATTTCCCATATTATGTAATAATTTTATAATGATATCTTTAAAATTTGCTTTTCAAACTTACCGAAATGTTGATTTTCAACTTGAGTACCAGCACTTTGCTGATGATGGCTTTCCTGAGCATCTTCAACAGTATCGCTGACCACATCCTCTGGCTGTTGAGTTTGTGTCTGCTGTTCATGTTGACTGACGCCACCGTCTTCATCTTCAATATATTCATCGTCTTCGATGCGTACATCGTCCAACTTCTCCTGCAATAATTGCTGTGATGTCACTGTAGCTTCTAAATCTTCAGCTGCCGATGTTTGAGTTTCTTCCTCGGTCTGTTCTACTAGAGACGTATCTTCCAAATGTAACTCGGCAACTTGTTCCGAAATTTCTTCAATAATTTCAGTTTCAGCTTCATTGGTGGCATTGTCAACAATGCTGGTGACAGTTTGTTCGACCAAATCATCGACGACAGTTTGAACAATGGCTTCAACATTTTCTTTTTCGGGTACCTCAGGTGTGGGAGTGGTTGAGGTTGTAGCTTCTTCAGAAGTTTTTGTTTCAGCTTTATTGGCTTCCTCCACCACAGTTTGTACCACATCATTGATGATTTCTTGAGTCGCTTCATTTATAGATTCTTCGGTTTCTGTTTCTTTGTTTTCAACACCATTGTTGTTGGTATCCTCATCTTCGCCTTGTTCTTCTTCGACAGATTTCTCAATGACCTTGTCAATCAACTCATCGACAATATCTTTGACAACAGCAGCCTCAGTTTTGGTTTCTTCAGTGGTGTCTTCATTAATACTCAGCATGGGGGCATCATCCATTATAGAGGGACTTGAAATTGTGGTGTCAGGACTAAGCGAGGATATCTCCTCCGAAGTTTCACCAGTTGTAATGGTCGTGGATAGTGAAGAGCTAACTTCCAATTCGGCTAAATCATTGGGTTTTACCGAAGCGATTTCCTCTTCTTTCTTTTCTTCAACGGCCTGCTGTTCGGATGCTTCCTCTGTTGGTGTTGTTGCTGTTGTTTTTGTTTCTGTGTCCGTTTTTAGTTCATTATTATTTAAAAGATTTTCTTGATTAGTTTCGGATTTTTGTTCAGTCTTTTTAGTTTCGTTTTCGTCATCGTCTTTATTGGCATTGTCTATGGTATTAGGTGTGTCGTTTTCCTTTGCCGGGGCCTCGGCATTTGCCTCGGCATTATTGTTATTGTTAACATTGTTGTTATCGGTAATTGTAGCTGGTGTTGTTGCCTCCGTCGTTTCGCTTACATTATTGTTCAGCAAATTCTTGGTATTGAGCAGTGATACTTTGTCCTCGACATTTTGTTCCTCTTCTTTCACTTTCTCTTCGTCTTCTCCTGCTTCTGCCTTTGTCGATGTTTCCATGGACGGTTCTTTGATTTGTTGTTTCTTTTCATTGTTCAAAACACCCTGTACAACTTCATTGACAGCCAATTCGATTTCTTCGTCCTTTATAACCGATGAAGCCTCTTGCATTTCATCGGCCACAAGTTTACATTCTTGCAGGACCTTTTCGGAGTTTTTCAAAACCTCTTGGACATGGGCTTCGGCATCTTCCTCGCTGGTTGCTGCCTTGGCATTTTCCAATTCCAATTCTTCTAAGTCATCAATGTTGAGGGTCTTCTTTAAGGCTTCAGGGCCACTGGCTGCCGTGGTGTTGGTTGTGGTGGCGGCTGTTTTGGCGGGTGTGTTATTAGCACTGGTATTTGTAGAGGTGGAGGAGGCATTACCATTACATTGGGTAGATGCGACCACCAAAACCTCAGATTTTATATGTTCATTATAGACATCACTTATGTTAGATATACTTGACTTAATGGCAGCTGCTGAATCGCTGGGTAACTCCTCCTTTGTCTGCTCCTCTTCCTGATCCACCCCTGTTGACTTTTCTTCACACACGGGGGCAGGGGTTGCAGCTTCTTCACTAGTACAAGCACACTTCGATTCTTCCACAGTTTCTTCAATCTCTTCATCGGGTTGTGTGGACTCCTCTTCCATATCCATTTCTTCCACATCCTCCTCCACGGGTGGTACATCCTCCAATGAGGCCACCGATGTGGCATTATGTACCACATTACCGCTACCATGTTGCTGTTGCATTTCTTCTCGCTCCCAACCACTAATGGTGCTAATAGGGCGGGCCTGCCTCAATGCAGGATCAGTTATCTGATCTGTTCTCTGACGCTCATAATGTTCATACATTTGGGCAAATTGCAGTTTGAATTCTTCATATGACACCTTAGAATGGACAATGGCCAAAGTGTCAACCCACACTCTCCAACCACCATATTCATATTTAATTGCATGGTGCAGAAGCATACGGAACAGTGAATATACCATATCGGATATTTTTTGTTCTTCGGTATTTTTCGGATGAATATAGGCCATGGCAATAAGCCATTCCTGCCACACAGACATTTGCAAAACTGTTCGGCGATTTTCCCGATTGCTATTGCACAACAGAGTCATATCGGAGAGGAAGAGTTTCTTCACCTCGATAAGGGATTCGGTTTGTTTCGATTGCCGTATTAGCGTGGCAACAACTTTGAGCATCACTGGAAGGGAGGGAGAAAGAAAAATTAATATTAAACAATATTAGTCCTTGAAAAAATATTTTTTTTTAAATCTACGCCTCTTTTAGTACTTGAAAATATATTCCTTAAAAATCGACGCTATTTTTAGTACTTGAAAAGATGTTCCTTTAAAATCTACGCTTTTTTAGTACTTGAAAAGATATTCCTTAAAAATCTACGCCTCTTTTAGTACTTGAAAATATATTCCTTAAAAATTTACGCCTCTTTTAGTACTTGAAAAGATATTCCTTAAACATCTACGACTCTTTTAGTACTTGAAAATATACTCCTTAAAAATCTTTGCCTCTTGTAGTACTTGAAAAGATATTCCTTAAAAATCTACGACTATTTTAGTACTTGAAAATATTTTCCTTAAAAATCTATGCCTCTTTTAGTACATGAAAATATATTCCTTAAAAATCTCTTTTAGTACTTGAAAAGATATTCTTTAAAAATCTACGTCTCTTTTAGTACTTGAAAATATATTCTTTAAAATATCAACGCCTATTATAGGCCGTGAAAAGATATTCTTTAAATCCACGCCTATTATAGCCCTTGAAAAGATATTCTTTAAAAAATCCACACAATTTTAAAAAATCGTTGCTCGTCGATATAAAAGCCCTTCTAATAGTCCTTGACAAGAAAAATTTAATTGGTCTAACGTACATTAACAATAATTCCCATTCATTTTATTAAATTATTATAAAAATGTTTTCTCCTCCATTTATTCTCCTTTTTTTAATACTTACTTGGATTCTCTAAGCGATAGTGACTCTCCGGTTCCGGATGTCTATTGTACATAATATGCTGTGATATATGTTCGGTCATAATTTCATATAGCACATTATATGTTGGCATCGACAATGATTCCTCGTACAAAAGTAAACGTTCCGCTAATAATGTATATAAATTGTGTGGCGACATAACGTCATATTTTCGTCTGTAATGAAAAGAAATGGCGAAACGTTACAATCAAGCAAACAAAAGAAAGCAGAGAGTAAGAAGAAAGAAAAATGTAAAAAATCGAAAAAAATAAAAATTGATGTAGAGTCATATTTCATGGTGTTGTGTGGAAAAAATTTGACCTGAGAGATACATTTGATGGAGGGAAATTTGAAATAAAATCATGTCTTGCATAGTACGCATACTTACTTGTATGTACTTCTTGATAAAAAGAATCCTAATAATTTCAGTGCTTGTAAGCGTATCAGCTGACTCTCAGCAGCCAATAATTTAAATATAGTTCTAACACCATGTTTAACATCAAAAGCAGGTACCATAGAGCTTGGATGCTCCGACATCAATGATATTAACATTTGTAAAACATCATGTAAATTTTCATCCTGTTAAAAAGAATACAAAGAAAAAGTAGGAAATTATAAGAATTCATATTGTAAAAATCGATTAACAGTATTGTAACAGTATCATGGGTGTGAAGATTTAAAATCCTGATTTCATGTTAAGCTCACTGCGCGGGAATGATGAATGATAGGCGGACAAAATTGCATCACGAGCAGTACTTAAACTCTATATAGAGGTTACATTCCATGGCAATTTCCTTAACACCTTTAATTTAAGCCCTGTTTGATCGGCCATCTTGGACAATGTTTGTTCAGTGGGTTAAACACTTACTATTATAGTTCTGTAAACTCCCACTCTTTTAAATTTCAAATATATATTGTTCAATTTATCGTCACACCCATTTTATTATCTAGATTCATTTGAAATTGATGTTTCAACTTTTTTCGGATTTTTATATATAGGATTTTTTGTGTTTCCTTTTACTTACCTCATGCATGGTTGTCAAATAATTTAAAATGCTTTGCAATTCATCTTCTTTGACACCTTGGCCTATCATAATCAATTGTTTTAGAAACAATAAAATATATGCACGTATAGCTAAAATATCTTTTTGGGCTGGACGTGGACCATCTGAAAAGAAAAAAATAATATAAAAAAAATTGTCAGGTGAAGTAATGAAACGACAGCATTAAATTCCGATCGGTTCGACCTTGAATAAGAACCTTACAGACTAAAACTTCAAATTGGAAGTTATACAAAAAAAAGGATGGGCCTTAATTAAATAAAAAATATCAAATTACTGACTGTTGTATGACACATTTCGATATGTTACCAAAATCTTAACACTAGATTGCCGAAGGCGGTCATTTTGACCGCTATTCAATTTCAATTACAAAAACAACTGTGCATATAATGACACTTTTTTCCAATTTGGTGACTTTTTGTACCACATAGAATTACGTTTATTATAAAAAATCACCAAATTTTAAAAAGCTGAGTCATTATATACACAGTTGTTTTTGTACTTGAAATTGAAAAACGGTCAAAATGACCGCCTTCGGCAATCTAGTGTTAAAAATGCCGATAAACTTTAACAAGTGCATAGCTATACAGGGAAAACAATTGAATGTCTTGTCAAAAGTCATTACCCACAATGGAAACGTTTTCAAAGGTTATAGTTTTGTGCGGCCCCAAGAGTTTGTAACGCTGCGAAATATTGGTCCTAGACTAACCATTTAGTACACCGATCGTCATATATCGATCCAGACATGTGTGTCCGACTGTCCGTCCGTTTGTCCATTATAATTTGTAAACACGATATAGGCCACACCTATGGAACAACCACCAGGAAATTGTATATAGGAAGGGTCCGGGCCAAAGAAGACCCCTGCTGTTTTTAGCAATGATCGTTTAATATTTAGGGAATGAAATGTACCAACAAGTTTATTTTTGTCTGTTTTTCTGGTCGCTCTAGGGCTACAGTTATGGCCCGAACATTACATGAAGATCGGTCAATATTTAGCTGTTCAAATGCACCCAGACTTTTGTGTGAAAAATTGCAAAATTTATTTTCTATACAGTATATATTTACTCCAGAAGGACATAGTCCCGATCTGTTGATAGTATATCCAAGAGGAGTGGTTATATTATTGTATTTAATCGGATGTGGAGTTATAGTAAGATAATAATATAAGTTATAGTAAGATAATAAGGTGCCTACGTATTTTGATTTTGTTAGTATTACGATTATCACAATAGATGGCAACAATGTCGCGAGGATAGCTATGAAATTGTACATCCGGTTATGGTCAATGGTAACAACTATAAATTTCGGTGATGATCAGATGATATTTAGGGGATTGAATGGACCAACAACTTTTTTCTGTATGGTTTGTATGGTAGCTCTAGGTTCACTATTATAAGCCGAACATCAAAAATTTTACACGGGGAAAGGATCTGGCCAACTATTTACCTAGGGTCCTATTTATATAGAACCAAGACTTTTGCGTGTAAAATAACTAAATTTGAATAGCGCATAGTTTACTCCGGGAAAACATGATTCGGAAAATATATTCCTGGGTAGGAAAGAGGACCTGTTGACCTCTTATCAATTAAGAGGGTACATAAATCGCGATACAAGCTCGGAATACAGATCTCCAGGAAATTAGATTTCACTGGTAGTTGTGTAGGGTATCTTAGGTCGGTCCGTTATTGATGGTCATAGTCGATTGTTCCGACGGTCTATACCGGTCTCGTCCAATTTTTGTAATTTTGATAGTCATAAACGTATTTTCAACTGATATGGCTGCAATTAGGCTTTCCGGCTTCGTGGTAGGTTGAAAAATTCTTCGCAGACAATTTCCATTTTCGGTATTTTGAAGTGAAGTGATACGAGGTGATTTTTATTATAAAATGTACCAGAAATATTAGGGGGAAATATTGGGGAAAAATAAATGCAGATGGCTGTACTGATAGATTTCTCGTAAAGTATCGATTAATCAATTTCAGATTTATGCTCGTTAAATGTCACCATTTCTCATTAAAAGAAATAGGTTCCTGTTTTTGTTTGGTGCATTATTTTGTGAGTTAAAGGGTGTTAAAAATGGAAGTGAACAAAGAGAAAATTCGGTACATTTTACAGTTTTTTTTTAACAAAGACGAAAATGTAAGCCAAGCGGCTAAAATTGTGAATGGTGTTTATGGTTCCGATACTGTAACAGCAAATTTTGTTTCGTAGATTCCGTTCAGGAATTTTTGATGTAAAAGATGCACCTCGCACAGGTAGGCCGGTCATTGAAAATGTCGAGAAAATCGGAGAAATAATCGAGAAATGCATTTAAAATGGAAACAAATCATATAATAAAATGGTGCATTGGCTCAAATCGGACAATCCGAAGCATGTTAAATTAAGTTCTATATTTTATATTAAAGTAATGGATTTTTTTTCCGCAACCTAATATATAAAAGCGCAATAAAAATATAAATAGAAAATATGCCATGTTCGAAATAACCGCGATATAAAGGCCCCGACAGAGATAGATCCCGGCGAACATAATAATATTTTTACTTGTTTAGATAATTTTTAAATATTGAGCAAATTTTTATATGATTTCTATATATTGTTGATTTTTCGTTTAATGGTCATTTTATTTAAAAAATTAAAATTTTTATTTTATACTCATTTTTTAATAAAATACAACTTCAATTACTTACCCAATCCCTTTGGTACAATACCACTTTTAGCACGTGGATTCACAACCCAATAATAATATTTCAATGTATGCACCGTTTGGAGGACAGTGCTGACACGACGGACATTGCTGTAGATCTGTGTATCGCTTAGAAATTCGGTGGCCAGATATGAATATAAACGGGCCTGGACATTGGCCGGTGTATAAATCCATAAGGCTGGATTAAACAGGACATGGTCCAACAGCTGCCATGTCAGGAATGAAAAGCAAAACAGCTGCAAATTCCAATCAAAAGTTGTAGGAGAACAAAAAGAGAATACGGAAAATAAATTATTAAACATATTTCATAAAAATATTAAAATAAGGGTGTAATAGAAACGTGTTTCAAAAATCTCAATATATTACTCAAATCATATTATAAATATAACAAATTACAAAAAGTTACAAATATTTTATATATATATATATGTATATAACAATAATAAAAAAGGGGATATATACGATTGTTAAATATTAAATATATACATACATGTTTATGCACAATGCAGTTGATTTTTTTAGTTTAGTTTATGATACATTCACATATCAAACAATTTAACGAAACAAAGGTAACGACAAATGAGAATTTTGTTCAAACTCGTTGCAATGTGGAACCGCAGCAGTATTTTATGGCGATTTTTGATAGGAGGATTTTGTTTTTTATTTGAAAATCGTTTCATTTAGCAGCAGTTCACACATCATAACCACGAGCCATTGCAATATCAGGATTGAGTTGTTGTGAGATAGGGGGCGGGGGGAGAAAAAATGTTTTACAGGTTGCATTCCATCAAATAAAAGTAAAACAGCATGCACAGCAACAAAATTATACATTTTTTAAATATAAATATTTTATCCATTCATCATTCGCAGAGTAGTAGTATATGTATATAGATGTATAATGTATATCGTATATATCAGAGCGCATCAATTACAATCATGGCACAACAAAAACAACAAATCATATTGATGATTTTTATTTTTTTTTCGTTTGAAATATGTAAAGAAATTAAAAGAAAATAAAAAAATATAATTTAATAAAAAATCATATCATGAAAAATAGTTGTTATTTTTTATAGTAGTTATCTATATAATAAAATAGAATATATATTTTATTTTTTAATTTAATAAAATGTTGTAGTTATAAAAACCATTTGTTTATTTCTATTGATGTTCTAAGGTTTTTTTTATTCATTTTATTTCGAAGTTTGAAATAAAAGAATTTATTTCAATATGAATTGATTTAATTAGTTCAATTTTTTTTTTGATTCCTGATTTTTTTTTTTTAGAATACGTATCTGTGAATATGGCAATAATGCATGACAATGATTTGATTAATTAAAATAGGAAAAAAATCATTTAATTTTTTTTTTCATTAGTGTTGGTGTATGGAGTTTTTTTTTTTTTGTGGGTTTAGTATTTGAAGTGATAATAGAGTTATATATATCTATATATGTGGGTGTAGTCGTTTTTGTTAATGGTGTTATATTTATAGTTTGAAATATTAGTGGAGTATTTGTTGAAAATTTCTCTACTTAAATCCTAACAATTTTTTTTTTTTAGAAAAATTTTATTCCATATTCATATAATTTTTGGGTGTGGTTTTTCGGAAATATTTCATAGGGCATTTATGAAGGTCCTAGAGATTATGTGTGTGTGACCATATGGTAGCACTGGGCTGATTCGGGTTAATATATATCAAATTAGAATCATATTAGAATTTGTGTTGATTTCCCTTTCTGTAGGCGAGTATTTAAACAAAACGGCGAATGATTTTTTTGAGGACTGGACATTAGCGTTACCCTAACAAATATTGGAAACTAGTTTTCATACAAAATAGTCCACGTTTTTTAGAATTAAGAATGTCTTTGATTTGACACATAAATAACAAACATTGGTCATGTTCTTAAATTAAATTAAAAAAAAAAAAAAAAAACATTAAAAAATTAACTAAAAATGGCTGTGGGGTTTCTGTAGACAAATTAGAGTAGTTTTTTACAATTACCAATTTTTAAGCGGTCCTTTGCGACATGGGTTATTATTTGTGCTGAGTTTTTACTTAAAAAAATCTTATAACCATAGCAATTTTGTATAAACATCCTAGTTTCAGAGAAGTTTTTTTGTTCTGTAATTTTTTGTGATGTATTGTTTAACCCATTTCCAGCCGTTGTACTCGCTTGGGCACAAAAGAAAGAAACAAGTAAAAATTCTGTTAAGTTCGCTGAGTCGAAGTCGCCCACAATTGGGTGGGAATTTTTCTGTACTGCCAGGATAAATTGAAATACCCATCTAAAGGCAATCAGATTGGCAAATTAGGACCTTGAAGGTCCATTTGACGCGAGAGACTTGTAATGAGGACAATCAGAATCATGAACTGACACTGCTTTATAAAGAAGTTGTTAGCCCATCAAGTTCCTGCAATGCCAAAAACGCTACCACTTCGTAATGCGGAATATATCTAGGACCATAAAATTATTAAAAAAAAGACTAACGATATTTACAATTTTTGGTAGGAAGATTTGCCACACAATGAATACCAAAACAAGTAAAAAATTGCGTTTGGAATCACTCACAGGTAAAATTTACAAGTTTATAAAATATAGACCCTTTGTGTGGGAGATACAATAAGGAGAGGATCGACGGGTCTCACCTTCGCACTCGATCTAAACTTGGTTTGGTTTGCTTAAATTATATACATTAAAAATGTAACCATTTGCGGTGGAGGTACCATAAGGATTAGTCCCATATTCAGACTTGATCTAGGCTTGTAAAGATAATAGTTTGGCAATGTTTTTTTAAAGATTTCAAATTTGTGGGTGAGGCGCCAGAATGGGTCCCACCTTCGGACTTGATCCAGGCTTGGTAAAGATAATAGGTTGTGAAATGTATGATTCAAATCGGACATTCCATTCGACTTATATAGGATTTACAAATATAGAAAATTTTGACCATTCGTGGGGGAAGTACCAGAAGGTGTTGTGCTATCGGACGCATTTTCGGAATTGACCTAGGCTTGGTAAAGATAATAGGTTGGCATGATATTCAAAAATTGATTTCAGCAACATTTTGAACATTTTTTGGTGGAGGTACCAGAAGAAGTGGACCGATATTCCCCATATTTGAACTTGAATTATGTTTGGAAGAAATATTACGATATATAAAGTGTGTATGGTATCGGTTAATCACTTCGCATCCCTACACACCAGCCGGCTAATCAGGCGGACGGACATTTGTAAATAAACTCAAAATTTTCTGAAAAGGATTTGGTCCAAAGAAACATGGGGTCTAAAACTAATATTTCGATGAGACACATATTTGCCGCATTAAAGTGTAGCCATAAGCTTGAGTGTATAAATACTGACATTTGTCGCTGGAACATGTTCGTAGGAAGATTTGCTTCCCTGCTACGAATTCTAAATTTTAAATTTTGGTTGAAAACTTTATCTTAATTGCAGACAAACCCCCAAAATATCGAAATCTGGGATTTAGGAAGATTTGCTAAACAATGAGAACCTAAAATACCAATGAGGTTGAAAAGGGTGATCAAAATGTATTTGATCATACCTATTTGAGGGTATCGTCAAAGGGAGCCTATACTAAAAGGTGACCGATTTATTCCATTTTCCATACCAACCATCATAAGCCCTATCTTAAATATTGCAGGCTTTATCGTGATTTTAACAGACAGAGAGACAAATGCATACTTCAGGGATCTCTTTGGAATATTTCGAGGTTTTGTAAACGAGGTAAAACTACAATTGACTGTGTGAGTCTTCGAACAAGGGTCAGATAGAAGAAACGTTTTTGTGAAAGATGCTGATAGGCGTTTACTTCAAAAAAAAAAAAAAAAAAAAAAAAAAAACAATCGACTGCGTTGATCTTCGAGGACGAAACTCAATGAAAGTTGTTCGTGGAGGAAGCACTGCAAAGCAAGTAATCAGAATTTATTAGGAATCAACTGTTGTGGGGAAGACAGCGAAACGTTAGAAAATTTCCTTTGTCACAGCCCAGCCTTTTCAAGTTCCCGAACCCAATTTAGGAAATGACACTTTTCGTGAATGGAAAAACCGAAGGACTCCACAAACAAAATACCCAGAAGTTTATGAAAACCAAATACAAAGACTACTTTTTCTAAGTTTCTTCCTTGCCGATTTTCTGGCTTTAGAATGTCCACGGCTTTCAAATGAATAAAAGATATTTTGGCATTTTTTTATAGTGTATATACCAGATTTTGGAACCAAATGTTTAATATTTTCTCGTGATGGGGGTATCTAAATTTTTAAACGGTCAAATCTGTACTTGTTTCTCGTATTTCACGTATCAAAATTAAATCGAGTGGAGTTCGCTTATAGTACATTTAGTATATATGATGTATTGCATTATTTGTTTAACAATATCTGAAGTTATTGTATATTTATAGTGGACTATAAACGAAGTGCACTGTAAATTTATTTCAACCTTTCCCAAAATACACCTCTGAACTCAATTTAATTAAAATTCGACATATTTTTTTGTGACCTGTACAATAATTACTTCTCTGGTAGATATTCTCATAAGTTAATGGAATTTTTACATGCCTTTTTCGAACACAAATGATTGCAATTGTAATTCTCTTCCGCATATTCACAACTCACATTTAAAGCAACTACACGGCGCGATAGCAAAAAAAAATATAGCGGATTTCTTTAATTTTTTGTTGTCATGTTACACAATACGATACTGGACAACAGCGAATTAAAATGTCACTTGAATAATTGACAGAAGAATTAAAAAGCTGAATTTAAAATATTGAAAAAAAAAACTCAATAAATGGAAAAAAATGAGAAAACAAATAAAAAAAATTGGCAAAAGAAGAAATGTATGCGAAATATCAAGTCAAATAAATATCATGGGAGTAGAGGGGAAAGGAAGGGGACAGATAAAAGGTTAAGCAAAGTAAAAACATGGGTATTCACAAGCAACTCAATATACAAAAAAATAATTGGCAAATGATTGAAAATAAAAGGAAGAAGAAAACGTTTTTACAGTTTATATAGCAACTTCTACATACGTACAGACAGACAGATAAATTGGTCAAATTTACATGGACATATATATTTGTTGGCATATTTGTAATATATAGTATTTTTTGATATATACGCTGGTTACACAACATTTACGGTAACAAAAATAAACACTAAAAATATACTTTAAATACTTGTACTACAATTTTAATTTTTTGTATCTCAAATATACTGATTTTCAAAAGCTATCTATAATTTATTTTTTACTTTAACAACAAATTTATTTTTTTTTTTACTCTACATTAATTTTGTTTTTACTTATTTTTATAAATAACGAAATTAAAATTGAACATATTGTTTTGGTTATTAAGTTTTTTTGTTTTTGTTAAATAGATTTTCACCTGGTAGAACTGTATTTGTTTTATTGGGTTGTTGGTTTTAAAAATTTGTTTGGTATATTTTTGACAGTTACAGAAGTCGGCAGGTGTTTTGTTTTGTATTTTTGTGATTTTTTATTTTCGTTAAACGAAAAATATGAAAATTTATGTGGTCGTGATGGTTGTGGTGGTGTTGGTATTTGGCAGGTTTCAATTTCATAGCATTCAATAAGAATTTTAGTAAGAGGAAGGAAAGTAGATAGCGATTCAGGTGGGTCATAGCAACAATTTCGTTATACAATTTAACAAAAATCGTTAGATTGAATAGAGGCCAGTATTGGGTTTGTTTTGGTTAATGTATAAAGAAGAAGAGAGAAATGTAAAAAAATAGTGTAGACAAAAAATTAGTATAGAGGTATCTATATATAAAAAATTGTTATATATATTCCTTAAATATTTTCATCTAGAAAAACAAATATTTGAACAATGAAAATTGTCATCTCATCAACAACAGCAAATGAATGTACGATAAAGAATGAAATGCGAAATGCACGCCAAAATCAAATGCTTAATTAAAATGTATAAAATATGTATTATTTTAATGAAGCTTAACATAAATGGGCAAAAACGTCAGGAATGACATGCGTAATTTATAAAGAAAATGTAAACTGGGATAGGTTAGGTGTTTTTTTTTTTATTTTTGTTTTTTTTTAGGGAACACCTGTGTATGGGTAATGTCCATTTGGTTTGGTGGTACATTGTGACGTATGATTGCTAACATAAAGTCCCTAATTGTGCTACAATGTGACGTATGATTTATAATTATTAAAAATATATATGTAATTAAATCACCTTATGAACAAAATTTATGAAATCGAACGATAGACCAGAGTATTAGCTTATTTCTAATACTTCTCTGTAAATAGGTGGATTAAAAAGGCCCAAGCTGGATAAATAGGGCGATAATTAGATTTATTAATGGAACGTGTCAAAATTTGGAAGCGATCGCGTTATTGGTTTCTGAGTTATCGTGCCCGCCATTGACAAACAATCACCGCTTTGAGAAAAAATGCGTTTAAAAAGTTTGAGAAGCACTCAAATTCGTCACTTGATGTTTACACAATAAATCGGCTATATCTTCAAGAGCTGTTGAGTTGAAGCCCCCTAATAATTGAAGCCCCCTAATCATTTTTATATTTCAGGAATTACAGAATTTTCAGTGAAAAACCATTAGTTATTATGACCAAAAATATAAGATAAAAGGAATTGAAAAAATATTGCTTTGTAAAGGACATGAAGACATTTACAAATAAACATGGACATGATCCGTAATCGTATTAACGTAGTAGAACAAAAGTAATTATCGAAATTGAATAATGATTTGTTGATGATTTGGACTAAGGTCTGAATGTGATCAATCGTAAAATCCTCGGGATTTTCCGTTGTTATGACATAGATCCATCATATTACTCAGCTACACTACGGAAGACTCTCTTCAGCTCGTCTATGAAAGATAGCGATACATGTGGACCTGCAGACGGCGAACAGGTGCAAAGTGGAAGGATGATCCTTCAACAGTGACTATGCGGTACAGGTGCAAAGTGGAAGGATAATCCTTTAACAGTGACTATGCGGTACAATCTGGAGGACGCAATTGAGTACTGCTTCTCCAAGACATTGTGCCATGTCTTATAGCTATTCCTCCAGGCACCGGACATATATCTTAACAATTCATTCTATTTTATCTATTTTAAACAAAAAATATGTATCGAATTGTTGAATGGGTTCCTCTACTCCGGACATAAATTTCGGTGGGGATTTTTTGCTTTCTGAAAAAGTGTGTGTTTACAATAGAGGCGGGGTCTTTCCTTTTCAATTAAATCATTTCTTCAGGCTACCTGCTATAGATATTCCCAATAAAGGCCGGCATATAAATGTCCTAATATTTAGAAGGTCCAAGTCGAATCTTCCAGCTTATTATACTACTTTGCTACGGCAAAATATGGCTAATCGAAATATTTGTTTTAGACCCCATGGTTCCTTGGACCGAATACGTTTCAGACAGTTTGGAGTCGATTTCGTCTGGCTGTCAGGATGGTGCGTCTGGCTGTCAGGATGGTGCGTCTGGCTGTCAGGCTGGTGCGCACGATAACTCTTCATGGGATTAACCGATTTCATCCAAAACATTTTCCAAACTTAGTTTAAGTTCAAAGATGGCGAATATTGGTCCACTCTTTCTGGTATCTCCTTCACAAAATTGTCAACATTTAGCCGAAAATTATTTTCTAATATCATGTGAACGGATTGTTCGATTTGAACCAAGCTTTGCACAACATATTATCTTTAGCAAGCTTTGATCGCCTGAAGATGAGATTCCACTCGTTCTGATACCTCCTCGACAAAGGGTCATGTTAAATATTTATAAATATAATCTTAGGCGAATGACAATGCACCACCTGGTATCTCTTTACCCGTCAGTCTTCTACTTCTGGTACCTCCCACACAAAGGGGCGAATGACAATGCACCACCTGGTATCTCTTTACCCGTCAGTCTTCTACTTCTGGTACCTCCCACACAAAGGGATAAACTTTTCAATATTCATAAATAGAATATTAGCCAAACTTTGCACAACTCATTATCTTTATGATGTGCAGATCTAGTCCGAGGATGGGACACATTTTTTCACTCGTTCTGGTACCTTCCCTACAAAGGATCAACATTTTCAATATTTATAAACCCAATATCAGGCGAATGGAATGTGCGATTTGAACCAAACTTTGTACAGCCTTTTATCTTTAACTAGCCTAAATCAGTTCCAAAAATAGGACCCATTGGTCCACTACTTCTCATACCTCACTCACAAATGGTCAACATTTTCAATATTCATTAATCGAATATCAGGTGAATGAATGGAATGATCGATTTGAAACAAACTTCGCAGAACTTATTATTTTTACAAAGCCTGGGTCAAGTCCGAAGGTGGGACCCGCTGACCCTCTCCTTCTGGTATTTCCCCCTTTAAGGGTCAATATTTTATAAACTTGTAAATTTAATTGGAAACGAATATAATAATTTACAAGTTTATAAAATATTCACCATTTAAGGGGTCAACATTAACTCAGAAACCTCTTTAATAAAAACCTTATATAAAGCGAATAATAAAATCTATCTGCAAATTCGGAGACCTCCGCATACCATAGCCTGGGTTACTATAAATATTTCTGGCCTTTATACGACGTACATTAAGAAGTGTGTGAACTAATAAAGCGAGATTATTTACAGTGTGAAAATCCACTGGGTATTTTCCGCCAGTATTCATACCATATTGCAAGAACGCCTGGACGTAAATCCCGCACAATTCGCTCCAAAAAGTTTTGCGTCTAGCTAAAAAAATTATAATCGCCGTATAATGTCATAGGTAAGAAAAGCTGCAATCGACCGAGTGGGTCTTCAAAGACGAGCCAAATCTTACACAAGTTGTTGGTGGAAAAAGCATTTCGAAGCAAATTATCATCAGATCCGCTAAAACAAGGTAAGGTTGTTTAATTCAATTTTTTATTAAAAAAATCTCTATCTCTCTCTCTCTGTCTCTCTCTCCATCAGGACGCCGGACCAAAAATAGAACACTTTTTGCGACAATTCCTATTATTTTATTCATATACAAATGCGTCTGAGTCATATTAATTCGATTGGAAAAAGGACGCCTAATGGAAGGAAATGTGACAAAGTCTGGAATACGAACAAGATGCATTATAAAGTTGTTACAGGAAAGGACCGAATTCCGTCGGTGTCCTCCTTGGGCCATTTACACGACATCGGATGAAATATAATGAGGAAGTTATAAACCCTCACATTATTTTCCGAATCGCTACAATCTGCGAGCAGCACCGTTTCGAAACCAAACGTGGCCCACGTTACACTGGCGCCCACAGTAAAGCACGTTCCATTGACGTGCAACGTGGAGCCCCTTACATCGACGCCCACACACACTGATTGAGAAACTGTAGAAGTTGCTCTGGTCCTTGTAAGGAGTGAGTTAATTGAAAATTTATAACGCAATTTCTGCAAAATCGATATATTGCGAGCTATATAAGAACGGATTATCACCACTTTTCACCTTTGGGACAAAAAACGGAGCAGTGCCATGGTGCATCACCTTAGAATAATAACTGAGCTCTACACTAAGTACATATATCCTCAAAAGTAACTATGGGTCTATCGGGTTTTCTTCTGCATGTTTTTAAACATATGCTCAAATACGCTGCATCTATTATCGAAATTATAACTGGTTTTTATGCTATCCATCGATTATATATACCTCAAAAGTATTTTTCCGATGCCAATTTATATAAATCATACGTCAACTTATTTTAAACCTCAAACAGTTTTGTTGTTATTTTATATTCTTACCCGTTGGAAACATATTTTCTAATATGTATATGTAACAGAGAAAATGAAATGCCAAGGATATGAAGAAGTTCTCCAAGGAGAAACATGTAAGCTAACACCTAATATTGATTTCATGATAAAATGTCGATGATGACATTATGAACTTGAATACATTTATCTATAGAAAAAATACATGTATTTTTTGTTTTTGTTGTTGAATTGTTAGCAAAAATGTGTATATAAAAATTTATTATATCAAAAAATCATCATTTACTCGTTTAAAGGGATATCGTAAGCCCAGGTTTAACTGTTGTGTTGTTTTCGTTCGGTGTTGTTATTATTGTAGTTGTAGTTGTGGAGGTGTTCATGTGTGTTTGTTTGGTTTTTGGTTAGAATTGCAAAAAAAAAAAAATCAAATTTAAATATTCGTAAAAAAATCAACAAATAAAACAAAACACAAAAGAAAACAAAGAGGAAAAGACGAAAAAACAACAACAATAAGAATTCCAGTAAATTATATATCACACACACATCAATCAAATTGAAAATTTATTTTCTTATTTATTATATGAAAAGAATGAAAAAAATATTTTTGTCTGGTTAAATGTTAGTTAGTAAATAGAAGATAAAACATTGTCATGCATTAAAGAATTGATTTCGAATCATCATTTTTTTCTTCTTAGGTTTCTTTGTATAACAAATTAAAATGTAATTATTTCCATTATGGTATACTAAAGAAAACAAAACAACACACAGACACATGTATTGAAACATGCTTTTCATTTAAAAAAATTCTCTTTTTTGTTAAACAAAGAAAAAACTAAATATTTATTTTAATTGAAAACTGATCGTTTATCACAATCAATTTAAATCAAGAAATTGTGGAAACTAAAAAAATTGGAAATAGTTATTTTGCTTTTAGAAAAGCCAATTAGAAGAAATATGTTTTTCTTGGGTAATTGTTTTTGTCTACTATTTTTAACATTTATCTTACCTGTTTGAGCAATAAATCACTGTTGGCCGATAGACATGTAACCAGGTATTTGGTTAGATTCAGGAATGATCCCAATACTTCGAGCGTCAGATGTTCCCGTGACGAACGTTGCAGCATAAATGATATAACTAAGAAACCACGATTTTGTATCATATGCTGCTGTACGGTTTGTGAGGTTTCAACAAGTTCACAAATGAAACCTAACAGTTTGGAACTGGAAAGAAGGGGAAGACATAGAATTACAATTAAATTACAAAAAATATAAATAATACATTTTATACATGACTACTGGGCGTATTATATATATATATATATATTTCAAATATAATGCTCATACGCCCACATGCATTGTAATAAATATCAGTCATACGACCCAAGGGCCTGCAATATTTGCAATTAGATGACGCCATTAGAATTACATCAACTACGACTATAAAAATCGGTCAAGGCAATGTTACAAGTCAGTAACATAAAGACCAAATGCTTCTGATCTGGTTCAAAAACTGGATTTAAATAATATTTTGTCCTGTCAAGAGATAATTGCCAAATCGAAGAAATTTTTCAGCAAAGGACAAATCGTACTACAAAAATGGTCTCCACAAATTGTGGAAGGGATTTCTCTTTAATAAATAAGAATTGCGTTTTAGTATGGTAAGGCAGAAAATTGGGTTGCTAATGCTGAGGTCTTAGGTCCTAAAATATCAAATAGAGAAATCCAAATATTCGCAAAACCAACATATGTCGGTTATATATACGCCCATGTTCAAGACTGCACCTTAACTCTTGAGTTCCCATTTTTCATTGTCAAAAGAAATATTTCTCTATACCCTTTCATTCGAGATTTACAGAAGATAATCAGGCGAAGCATGTTCAAAAAGCACTACAAATTGTTCCTTAGAGTCTACTATTCTATAATGAAAAATAAATTTAAATGTCATAAAATTCTACGGAGTCAAAATTGATTTCTCCGTATTTGGGAAGCACCGTATTTATTTTTGGAAGAATGGCTTTAATATTTCCATAACACCCAGAAACAAAGTAGTGATGCCTTTGTCAAAAGTATGGATCAGGATCTTAAAAGAAAGTGGAAAAGATTTTTATATAATATATGTGAAACATGTTCATATCTTTACAATTTCTTTTCTCGAAGTACTTTATCCTCTGAGAAGCTGAAACATAGGAGCTTCACAGTAACTAAATTGAAGTTCATAGGGAAAAGAAGCATTTTATGAAAAGAAGCCTTCTGAAAGCTATAAAATACGTCAAAATGATAGTGTTTCAAAAAGAATGGCTACTGTTATCATAGACCCAAGATAAAAGTTTGAATTAATCCTCAGGGTGGCGTATAAGTATTGACAACACGTATACTGAAACATTAAATTAAAGCCACTAAAAGTTTGTAAGAAAAATGTGGCGCAACCGTTATATGAAAATCGTGTCAAAAAATTGAGATTTCTCTATATGGAAACTGCGTAAAACAATGGCCAAATTGATTACATTCTTCTAAAAGTTTTTATCCTATAAGGAATTGAAATGCCAATTTTTCAGGCACTTCGGTAGGGAAAGTAGTTTAAGACCTTTTAAGTAGCTAAGATAAGTCGGGGTTCTTAAAGAAATGCTATGCCAAAACATTGGTCTATATTGAACATTTCTTGCGAGAAGGTAATTTTATTTTACTTTATTTAACCCGCAATACCAACTGATATCCACTTAGGGTATAAAATGAAGTTCGCACCTTCGAAATACCTATACGAATGTATGCGTAGTATGTAAAAGCTCTGTCGTAATATTTTTGTCTACCTAAAGGTTCAACATAATTATTTTGCTAAATTTAAATATCTAAAAATGTCTATAGGAGAAGACATTTGCTATCTGGAACACATATCCTGAGAAGATTTCTGGTACTGATGAGCTTTTTCCAAGAAAACATTTACAGCTGAACATTCTTTTAAAAATCAGTCTTCTATAAGAGAACAGCCCTTTTATTAAAAGTTTCCCTGATTACCCTCTGATAAAACTGTCGAAAATCAGACATTATAACATAGACTGGAGCTACCGCGAAACTTCAATATGAGCGGATTATGTACATCAAAAAATCAGTATTTTAATATATACTCAGCCTAAAGGCTAATGAAAATGGTATGTGATTATATCAATCGATTAAAGATATCCTAATATTTTTATTAAACCTATGTAAAATCCGAAAATAGTTGAAAAAGTTGAACATCGTTTATTATTGACTCATAAAAATTATTTAAATTTATACACAGGGTGACGTATAAGTATTGTTAACACGTATACGTCACATGCCAACTAAGACTTGCTGTGAATAGGTAACTGCGAAAATAATTTAATTGGGTCTGGTAATTACTTAATTTTCCTATAGGGTTTCTATTTATAATCAACATAGATTCTGATGGGGTTTTTTTCAACGAAAACATTTCCAATTACATAAGAAACATTTCCAATTTCTCATAAGAAAAGCTTATAGAAAAGAAAAGACTTTTGATAAACATTTCTTCTGATAATCCGCTGAGAAAATACGATAAATCTGACATTATCAAATACACTGGTTTATCATCATTATCGCTATTAGCAAATATTTGACGGCGAAATTACAGGGAAAATCCAATATGAGCGGATTATGTACTTTAAAGAGTCAGTTTTTAAATATACCCTCAGCCTACTGGCTAATGAAAACTCCACCACCATAAAAATATCGAATGTATACCGAATGTATACCAAAAATGTTATTAAGACTGCGTTAAATCCGAAAATATTTGATAAATTTATGCATCGTTTATGATTGATTCAATAAAACAATTTAAATAAATTCTCAAGGTGACGGATAAGTATTGACAACACTCATACGTCACATGGCAACGAAACTTTTAGTGCGTTCCTATTCGCAGACTGCTTAAATATGGGACGTCCTGTTCAAAACTGATTTTAACTAATACTCAATGTGGGTATACATATTGACAACACGTATACATCACAATTATGATTTTTGTATATAGTTATTTAATTTGACCTAGAAAATATTTAATTCTTTTGCTATGGGTTCTATCAACATTTATTTAATGCAAACATAGGTTCAACCCTCTACACAAACGACAAAATCTACTAAAATTTTAAAATGAATCTCCGATTCAATTTATTTTTTTAGTTAACAAAACTGAGGGCAGAATTTGAGAGTAAAACTGTCCAACAGGTGGATTTCTAAATACGTGGTGATTAATAAGTTTAATTATGCCCCTTTGCCCAAGATAAAAATTTTACATATATTTAGTGAAAAAATCGACTATATAGGTTCATCCTCTCTGGTACCTCTGTACAATTTTTTTCGGTTAACTTTAATAAGGAAGAGTCATGGAGTGCAATTTTTTCCGATAACGACTGATAATAGATTGATTTAGGTTTGATTATGACCTTTTAAAAGTACTTAACCAGTTTCAATTAATATGACTCATACGCCACATTCGCTTAATAATACTAATATTTTCATTGAACTTTTAAACTATAAAACCATTGGAAAAGTTTTCCATTGCATTCTTACATAACTTCTATATAAAAATAGGGATAACCTTACCACTACAATAATAATAATAATAATACTGCTAAGAAAAATAACAAAAACAACAACTACAACAGAAAAGTATCATAACTTTATGATGACTCTTTAGCTAACCACCGGCACTAGAACGTCATCATTGTTATGAGTGGAGCGTACACAACATCTTCAAAGTTCTTCTTGATGATATTTTAGACAACTTCTTCTTCGTCGTCTTCTTGTGGAAGGCAAAGTTATACGAGACTTGAAGTTATTGTTGTTGTTGTTGCAGGGTGTGTCTCCTCAACCAGAGACACCGACCCGATAGAATTTGTGAAAAACTTAAATACAAAACTTTTGAAGATAAAAGATAAACTTACCATAACGTTGGATCACGTTTTATATCGCTAATACCCTCATGAGCCATATCCAATTGTGAGAAGAGTGGAAATAAAACTTGTATGCCACCAATTGAATTCAATGTACAGTGTATGGAATGTGTAACAACAGCCTTAACATCCTGGAAAAGAGAGAAGAGCAGAAAAAAAAAAACAAAAATAAGATAAATATCAAAAAGAACACAAATGCAAAAATATGTAAAGAAATATTTAAAAGATTTGTCTTGAGATTTATTTAAATACTTTGTTTTGCTGTTGAAGTTACTTGGGGTAGTTTTTTTCGTTTTGTTTCATTCTTTGTTTGACTTTGTAACCAAACAGTGCCTAGATGGTGGAGCTACACAGAGAGGCTTGCTTTTAAGTAGCTCCTTAGAGACTTAGCAGAATGAAATTCAAAAACAAAACAACGAAACAAAAAAATACATTTTCGGGGAATATGACAGACCGCAAAAGTTAAAACTTAAGCCGAAAAAAACCCGGCATAGCAAACAACTTAACCTGAGGCGGAATGTGTCTCATTCCCCTTCCCCTTTGGTGTTGTATTTCACCATGGGTAGGGGTAATGCAATGACATAAATGTATCATCTACAAAAATTCTCCAGAGATTATAGTTCAAACAACAGCATCGAAGAGTAAAAGGGGGCGAAACCGGGAGAAATTTTGAAAACTTCAACTTGACTGTTGCCAAATTTAACTTCCGTAAAATTTCTTCGTTTCGTTTGCCGACTTTCGTAAGAGCATACAATTTTAATAATGCCTGTGCGCGCTCGATTGTTGTGTTTTGTGCCATGCGGTATGACTATAAAATAATGAAAAAAAAAACAACACAACAACAGTATAAAACTTTCGAGTTTCATGTCTTGCAAATGAAATTCCTTAAGAAATATGTATGTAGGTATGCAAAACACGAAATAGTGTTGAGCAGCATTTCAGAATTGTAAAGACGGCTATAAAATACGTGAAATTTAACAACAGAAAAGTTCATTGAGCAATAAAGATGCAACATCTTTTTTTTGTTATAGATCCGAGATAGAAAATATTTTTAATTAATTTCCAAGGTGGCGTATAAATATTGACAACACGTATACGTCACATGGCGACTATGAGTTTTAGAGTACGGTGGAGAGACAAATATGAAATTAATTTAATTTGTTTAATAGGATTTATGTTTAATGTAAAAATAATTTAGAATTTGGTTGATTTATATATCGGCCTTGTATTGAAATTTTCTTGATGCAATTCTGCTTCAGAAAAAGCGTTATAAAATTGCCATTCCATGTACTGTTAAATCACTATAATCCGGACGTTGCTAATACAGATTATACGGTTTTCCATAATACTCATTACTTATTTAATATTCCCAATTATTTGACTTCAGTTAAATGGGTACGCAAAACTATTACATTAACATTTCAATTTAATTCCAGAATAGCGTATATGTATGTAATGATATCACTTATACGCTATGAACTATGAGAAGTTTAGTTTTTAAAGGTTAGATTCGTTGGAATTTAAGTACAATGTCCAGCTAAATATTTCAATAAAATCATACGGTGACGTATACGTATTGACAAAACTTATACGCCACCTGTTAAATTTGATATTAATATTTGGTAGGTATTTATTTAATGGTTTAATTGGAATTTTACAGTCGAGAACAATGTTCACATACAAATATGATAAAAAGTGCTTTATGAAATTAGAATAACTAGAAAATAGATGACGCATCAGATGAACATTTGAATTTAATGACAGGATGGCGTATACTTATACGCCATCAGAACTTATACGCCATATGAGAAGTTTAAGGGGACCCCCCCATTTTCGGGGTCAATTTTTTGATTTAATTCAATTCTACACTAATTCAAGAATGTCTCTACTCTTGAAGATATAGCCGATTTATTTTGTCAGCATCAAGTGACGGCTAAAGGGCTTCTCAAACTTTAAACGCGTTTTTCTCTTTTGCAAATGGCGGGCACAATAACTCAAAAACTAATAACCCAATCGATTCCAAATTTGTACACGTTTCTCTGTGAGTGTATAGCTATCGTATGAACTAGGATAAAGCCAATCGGTGAAGATCTTCCTTATTTTCTAACTTGGTTTTTGGTCAAAAATCGGCGATTTCCCAAAAATATTTTTTCAAAGGTCCACCATTTTGTTAAATTTAGAGCGAAGTCAATAATCCTAGTTCATACGAGAGCCACACATGTATTCTTTCCAACACCGTTGGAATTTTCGGATTCCGATGTTCCAGAGAGGAGTTATCATGCCCGCAATCAAAAATAAGGACTTTTCTTTAAGGGGACCCCCCATTCTCCGGGTCAAAAATTTTGTTGATATAATTCGAATCTACACTAATTAATAAATGTCCCTACAAAATTTCAAGTGAAAATCTCAAGAACTCTTGAAGATATAGCCGATTTATTGTGTCAGCATCAGGTGACGGCTGAAGGGCTTCTCAAACTTGAAACGCGTTTTTCTCTAAACATTTTTTTGTGTATGGCGGGCACGATAACTCAAAAGCTAATAACCCAATCGATTTCAAATTTTTACACGTTTCTCTGTGAGTGTATTGCTATCGTATGAACTAGGATAAAGCCAATCGGTGAAGATCTTCCTTATTTTTTAAGTTGGTTTTTGGTAAAAAATCGGCGATTTTCCAAAAAATATTTTTTCAAAGGTCCGCCATTTTGTTCATTTTTGAACGAAAACAATAATCCTAGTACATACGAGAGCCAGACATGTACTCTTTCTAACACCGTTGGAATTTTCGGATTCCGATGTTCCAGTGAGGAGTTATCATGCCCGCCATCAAAAATAAGGGCTTTTCTTTAATTACAAAAAAACAACAACAAAACAATAACAAAAATTTTTTGTAAATTACATTAATTTTGTAAACAAAGTTACAAACCTTTCCAAGCTTTGGGATGGATTTACCAGCCCATCAAAAATCTTGAAAAATTAAAATCGTGAATGGTGGGGGGGGGGGGGGGGTTCCCTTAATTACAAAAAACAACAACATAGCAATAACAACAATTTTATGTAAATTATTTTTCTTCTCTTTTAAATCTTCAAATATGAATGTGCCCATTTAAATCTTGAAAAATTAAAATCGAGAATGGGTGGGGTTTCCTTAATTTTTTTAGAGTTAAGGTAAACTTTGAGCTATATTCATCGTCTGAATTTTTGGTGCTTCATAAGAAGAAAGTTTGTTTCGAAAAATAGTCGTACCGAAACTATTTCTAAATATCTTCGGTTTGGAAATTTTGCTTAGAACTTAAAGCTTTAATCAGGGGAATCTATATTTGCGAAGTATTTGGTCATGTGTTAAGCTGAGATTAACACAAAAGATTTTAATATTTTGAAACAGAGATTCTAGAAAGTTATCTTTGTGTAACTTTCTTCCCGAAGAAAACATATGAGAATAGTAAATATGTAAGTGGCCTATTTGTATTAGAATTTATACCAATGTGTTTTCCTTTAAGAAAATCTATTTGAGTATAATTTATTTCACAGTGAATGCTTTAGAAAAATCGTTCTCAAGTGATAAATTTATATATGTTTTTTTTCTGACGTTATTCCTCTTGGAGGTTTCCACAAAGCATTGTCATCTCAATCGTTTAGTCTTTTCGTTTGTTCTTACTTCCGCTAAATAGAAGATTGATCTGCAGTAGTCTGTCCCAGGTGATGAGGCTGTCACCTATTGTCGTCTGGAAACAAAACATCCTTGAAGTTCATTGTCATTTTCCCCATGGCACATCATTCTTTTGATGTCGCTTCTTGGCTATCAGAACGTCAAGGGTTTCGGAAGCATTTGTAAAAAACTCATTACAAATATTCGAACCTAATTCAAGAAGTTGTTCTCCACTGGGACTAGAACCTTATTATACCCTACACAACTATGTTGTCAGGGTATTATAGCTTTGTGCAGCCCCAAGAGTTTGTAACGCCGCGAAATATTGGTCCTAGACCCACCTTTAAGCATACCGATCGTCATATCTCGACTAGCTGAGTAGATCCAGACATGTGTGTCCGTCCGTCCGTCTGTCCATTATAATTTGTAAACACAAAACATGCCACAGGCCACAGTCATGGACCAATCTTCACGAAATTTTGCATGTAGGATGGGTTCGGCCCAATGAAGACCCCTATGGATCAAATACCAAATTTTTGTCGGTTTTTCTGGTAGTTCCAGACGCGAATTTTTGCATGGAGAAGAGGATTATGCCAGAGAATAAGCATGCATGTTTTGATAAAGATCGGTCAATATTTAGAGGGGCAAATGGATCCTGACTTTTGTGTGAAAAATGACAAAATTTCTATTCTCTAGCTTATATATTTATTCCTGAAGGACATAGAGCCGAGAAGTTGACAGTTTATCCAAAATGAGTTGTTGATAAATCGATATCAATTTTATTGTCGTAGGTACTCGGATGCGGGAATTACACTTAAATATTTACGGGTGCTTACATATTCAGATATTATTTAGTAACCCATTACCCCACTAGAGGGCGGAAATATAACGCTGATCGCTTTGAATTCTTCCATGAGGTTCTAGTTATGGTCAAGGACAATGCCTATAATTTTCGCTGATGATCAGATAAGAATATTGGAATGAAGTGGACCGAAAACTTAATTTTTTTGTGTTTTTTTTTTTAATCGATCTACAGGCCACAATTGAAAGCTCATCATCACAACATAACCCACGGTAAAGAAATTCTGAACAGGTACATCCCTCGTCTACTGAATATTATAAATAATTGTTGACATCTAGTCGGTCTAGAGGGTGCAAATATCTCGAAATATTGCCCAAGCTCTGAATATAGAACCATAGAAAGTTAGATTTTCGTCGAAGTTGTGTAGGGTATCATATGGTCGGCTCCGCCTGACTATACTGCTCCGCTCACTGGTTTAAAATAACATTCAATAAAAATTATTTTCGGAGGCGAGTTTTGTCAAATAAAATTCTTCTTGAGAAAATATTTTGTTTAATAAAATTGAAATCTTAATCGTAAACCTGATAGATATTTTATGCATGGATCAAGTTGTATTTCTTGTGATGAAGAACTCCAGAATTCACGCTCAGGTCTTGTATTAATAAAATTACATTATGTCTATAAAAGTCCTTTTGACCTTCTTCGTTACTAGAATAACTTGGGATATTTTTTGACATCATTGTAAAAATGTATAAAAAAGTATAGAATTGCTGAAACGTCCTCTCTTAAAAAAAAAGAAATAAACAAATGATGTGAACATTATAAAGAGCTATGCAGGCGTATGACTAATGTCAATACTTATACACCATATACACCTCTGTTTATTTGCATAAAATTTGGGTCAAAGGATCTGCCTTTTCCCTTAAGAACATTATCTACTCCTCTATAAAATATTATTTAGTGACCTTCTTGCATGCAGTATTTCAAAATCGATGCACAAGATTATTTTCTATGTAAAATGACCTACTGCGTCTTTGTATGTGACATGGAGAATATATCAATCATTTGCTGCAAGACAGGCATAACTAAAAAACATAGATTTTTTTATTAGAATAGAAATGTATTTATGGTTTATAAAAATATGTTAGTCATCTTCATAAGGAATCTTTTGCTAATTGCACATAGCGTATGACTACTGCCAGTACTTATACGTTTCATTGAACCTTGTAGTTGTGTGTGACGTATGACTACTGTCAATACTTATACGCATTATTGAACCTTGTATTTTTTATGTCGAAAATGTGCAATTATTTTCGACATCTTTTTTAATATTTATCTATTTAAAATATTGAAATTCTTTAGTAATAATATATTTCATACTTACTTGTAACATAAGTGCATGTGGTGTATGTACAAAATATGATACATTTCCTTTGGGTGCTGATTGTAAACATAGTTGACCATCGGTTGCTACTGGATTATACATGAATACAATGGCATTCGATAGTTTGCCATCGTATAATACCTAAAGGTGTGAGGGAGAAAAAAATAAAACAAAATTAGTAACAATATAATTCAGATTTTATAACAGTTTTAGAATTAGTTCCTTCCTAATCGTAAGCTGCCTTCTATATATAGCCCACAAGCTGGATTAAAATCTGGAGAAAAAAATCTAGGTTACTTGGATTATATAAGGTAACAAATCGAGCTCTAATGTAATAAACTCAAATAATGTTAAAATCTTGTATTTTTAATAGTAAATAAAAAATCTTCAGTTACGGCATATTTTTATCATGACCCATGATATATGATGACTGACAAATTATTTATAGGTAAATATTTTGTTTTACTTGTCCAAAAATTTTAAATATTTTGTCGTTATATTTTTAAATTGGCCTAATTTTAATTAAGTTGGTTTTGCTTTACAAAATTTTCATATTTTGTTTTTTTTTTCATCCTCTTCTAAATACAAATCCTACACTAGATTTAACCTACAACTAAG
The DNA here is from genome assembly GCF_032173495.1 of Musca vetustissima. Taxonomy (NCBI): domain Eukaryota; kingdom Metazoa; phylum Arthropoda; class Insecta; order Diptera; family Muscidae; genus Musca; species Musca vetustissima. The sequence continues at coordinate 695 of NW_026882226.1, read as the reverse complement.
TCTATGCATTTTCTTTCGTAATTTTGTGGTTTTTCTTCTTAGTTAGTATAATAATGGCAGCCCCTTGAATGGTAGAAATCCCTTAAAGATCACAAAGCTTAAATAAGCAAATGCCACTAGATAAAAATAAATCAAAAACGAAAAATGAATATAAACACACACGCACACACACATAGGCACTCCATGGGCATATAAAATACCTTGTGGTATTAGCAGTAGTAGCATCAGAAGTGGTAGTACGTAGTAGGCGGTGGTAGTTGGCTGGATTGTAAGATTATGTGGTTGTTATACACTTAGCTTGTGGGATTTTTTTTGGGATTGACATTTTTTCTAAAACACACTACAAAACTACATTCCCAGTGAACACATGTTTAGCGAACTTTTTTTAGTGACTTCAATGGAATTTTTCGCTTGAAATACTTCGTATATTTTTTATTAATAAATTTCAGAAATTAAAATTAATTTTGTTTTGACTTTTTTACTTTCAGTTCCAATGATTTTAAAACTATTAATAAATTTCTTTAAATTAACCTACTATACAGGTACATGGTGTCGTATTGTTATTGACAGTACTTATAGGGCACATACACCTTGTATGAAAAGATCGACTTATATGATGATATTCTAGCCATTTTTATAGGAAATGAAAGGGCATATTTAATTTTATATACTTTCCTTAAAATATTTAAGTTCAA
>NW_026882225.1:0-40075 GCF_032173495.1 Musca vetustissima | reverse complement strand
CCACCGCCACATCGCTACTACTGCCGTGTGTGTAATCATGCTGCCTGCCTGCTGCCATTGACTACTGGAACTACTGTTGTTCGACACATTAACAACTTTACTCTACTTTCAAGATTACACGATTCCGATAAATGATAATAAATCATTTTGCCAAAAAATAGTTTCAAGAAGTTTTTTTTCTTTTTTTGTATTTCACAAGGCAGAAACACAAAAAATGTTTCTGCCCAAAATATCATTATTTATTTCTAATTATGTGATTATTTGGGTCTTAATGCATGATTTAGTGTACAGATATCGCCATTCCGCATTATTCGCTCATTCGTTCATTCATTATGACCGTCTGACATGCAACACGAAAAAATATTGTTTCAGGTGATCACTTTGGGCATTAGCGTAGCAGTGCACTGAATACTTGTCGATCTGGTGACCAGGTGTTTATAACCTAATTTAGTTCGACATAAACAGCGATTGATATGATAGTCGCAAGATATATGATGTTGGTGTGTTATTTAACATTAGCATTTTTTTCTGGGTGGACAGAATAAAATGATTTGTTTTTGTATTGTGAGAACAGGATATGGTATACAGATATCCTTGACCTATAAAAACGAGATAAATTTTGCAAGGTATTGTAATTTGCTAGGAGAGCTGTAAATGCAGATTTTATAAAAAGGGTTACATTTTTATAACCTTTGCCGCTCTGTGGTACAGGGTATTATGTCTTTGTGTATATGTTTGTAACAGGCAAAAGGAAACGAGATAGACACATGGTTCCTTTTGAGAATATGCATAAAATCACATTTTAAGTCGATTTAAGCATGTCCGTCCGTCCGTCTGTCCGTCTGTCTGTCCATGTTAAATTGTAAACAAAGTACAGGTCGCATATATAATCCGAATTGGATGAAATTTGGCACAGGTCACTTATTCGGCCCAAGGACGAACCCTATTGAAGTTGGGAAAAATTGGTTCAGATTTAGATATAGCTCCCATATATATTTTCGTCCGATTTTAGGTAAATAGTGCACCAAAGTCCCTATACATCCTTCGATTTGCACGAAATTTGGCATAGCGTACTGAATAAGGTTTAGAACGTAGGTGTAAAATTTCGTGAAAATCGGTTCAGATTTACATATATCTCCCATATGTAGTTTCGTCCGATTTCAGGTAAATAGCGCACCAAAGTCCCTATATATCCTTCGATTTGCACGAAATTTGGCATAGCGTACTGAATTAAGTCTAGAACGATGTGTTTAAAGTTTCGTGAAAATCGGTTCAGATTTAGATATAGCTCCCATATATATTTTCGTCCGGTCCAGTCTGACTTTACTACTTTTCCTTACTGGTTTAAAGAATATTTTTTCATGGACCAAGGTATACATTTTTCGTGGACGTATAGATCAGTACACGTGTATATTTTAAATATTTGTAAGGGGAGTGAATCTTAACATCAAATCAATAAAACTTGAATCAAACGTCGTTGAACATCGTATTTATATGGGCGAAGCCAAGGAGCCGTAACGTAATTCCGGACAAGAATAGAACAGTACGAAGAGTTCTAAATGGGGTTTCAATCGAAAGATGATACAGATGATAGCTTCAATATATATTTCCGATTTAGACTGGCTAATATATTTTCCAAAAAAAATTGCTTATATTTATTTTATTTGCATTTTTCTCGAGTGTTTTATATCGTAAACAAAATAACAATAACCTGTGCGATTACGCGAAAATGTCTTCCGGTCCATTTCATTCATTGCCAAATGAATGACATTGTAGTTTAGCGTATTAGAAAAAAGTGTTTATTTTATTCGATTAAACACTTTGTAGAAAATGTAGTTTTTTTTGTATTGAAACACAACATTTCCATACGATATGCGGTCAGCAACACACGTACCTATCTAATCGGAGGATGTGACTCAGAAGTAAACCTAAAAATAATCAAAATGTACAGCAAAATTTTAATGAAATAATGCAAAATACTCGTTTATTGGTACATTGTTTATGAATTATATTGTTGTTGTTCCTATTATTGTAGTTTTATTATTTTGTTGTATACATTAGCAAAAAAATATTATTTATTTAAATGAATTTCATTGGAATTGTTATTGACTAAGGCTACAGACGAACGGTTTACCTGGCTGGCCCTTTTGATTTGTGGCGTATGTTTGTAAATGAAGCATTTAAATGATTGATGGTCAACTGATATGAAAATAAATAATTTAATGGATGCTGATTGTTATTCAAATGGGTGACAGGTAATAAAATCGGTCGCATTTCATTATAAATGATTAATATTGCAAAAAAATTATATGAAAAGTATATGGACTGGGCCGACTATATGATACTTCCTAGTGCACCATTTACTTAAAATCGGACGAAAATGTATATGGGAGCTATATGTAAATCTGAACCAATTTCAACAAAACTTCGCATACATCAATATGGACATAATTCAGTCCTTTGTGCAAAATGTTGTCCCAATCATACAAATATTAGCAATATGGTGCTCAGTTTACATAAAATCAAACGAAACTATATATGGGAGCTATATCTAAATCTGTATCGATTCCAACAAAATTCCACATACATCAATCAGGACCTAATTCAGTACTCTGTGCAATATTTTGTTTAAATCGGACAAATATTGGCAGCATGGTGCTCCATTTACATAAAATCGTACACAATTAGATATATCGAAGTTATATCTAAATCTGAACTGATTTTCTCCAATTTCAATAGGGTTCGTTCTTGGACCAAATAAGTGACATGTGTCAAATTTCATCCAAATCGGATCATAAATGCGACCTGTACTTTGTTCACAAAAATACATGGACGGACATGCATAAATCGATTCAGAAAGTGATTCTATGCATATTCTCAAATGAACCAAGGGTCAATCTCGATTCGCTTTGCCTGCATATGCAAAACCAGTGAGCGGAGCAGTATAGTCGGACGGGCCGACCATATTATACCCTACACTACTTCCACGAAAGTCTAATTTTGCGTGGTTCTATATTCTGAGCTTGGGCAACATTTCGCGATATTTTCACCCTCTTGACCGACTAGAGATCAACAAATATTGCTAATATTCAATACAGCCCTTCTAATTACATGTCCAGATTCCCTTCACGGTGTGTTGTGTTGTGATGTTCGGCTTTAAATTGTTTCCTATAAATCGACTCGAGAAAACACAAAAAATAAGTTTTCGGTCCACTGCATCCCAATATTATTATCTGATCATCATCGAAAATTATAGGCGTTTCCCTTGACCATACCTAAACCCACATGGATAATTTCAAAGCGATCAGCGCTATATTTTCGCCCTCCAGTGTGGTAATGGGTTACTAAATAATATCGCAGTACGTAAGCACCTGTAAATATTTGAGTGTAACTCCCACATCAGAGTTCATACGAGAATATAATTGGTATCAATTAGAAGGTCAACCACTCCTCTTGGACATACTATCAACTTCTCGGGTCTATGTACTTCGGGAGTAACTATATAGAATACAAATTTTGTCATTTTTCACCCTAAAAGTCAGGGTCCATTTGACGATCTTTATTAAACCAGACATGCTTATTCTTTGGCCCAATCCGCTACTCAATGTAAAATTTCGCGATGGTCGGATAATAAATGCGGCCTCTGGAGCGACAAGAAAAACCGACAAAAATTAAGTATTTGGTCCATTTCATCCCCTAAATATTAACCGATCTTTACCAAAAACAACAATAGGGGTCTTCATTGGCCAGAACCCATCCTACATGCAATATTTCGTGAAGATTGGTCCATAACTGTGGCCTGTATCGTGTTTACAAATTATAATGGACAGACAGACGGACGGATGTCTAGATCGACTCAGCTAGTCGAGATATGACGATCGGTATACTTAAGATCGATTAGTGGGTCTAGGACCAATATTTCGCGGCGTTACAAACTCTTGGGGCTGCACAAAGCTATAATACCCTAACAACATAGTTGTGTAGGGTATAAAAACATAATACCCTGAACCACAGTGTTGTGAAGGGTATAAATCGTTAAAAAAAAATTGAAAATAACTTTTGAATGTCAACACATGTAGTTTATTGACATTCACAATATTCATTCAAAAAGTCAATTTTCAATTTTTTGTTAGTTACGCCTTTTTGCATTTTAGCTAACGACATATTGTGTGCATTTGACAAGGCAAGCTATTCGATTTAGTTAGTTCCCTTCCGCGTATAAAATTTGTGACAATATAATTTGTATCAATTTAAAGGTTGACCTCTCCGCCTTGATATCCCTGGCCTATATCCTCAAACTTTAATTCTCGTAATTTTTCGAAGATTTTTCGATATTTGTCATTGTGTTGTGTAATGTTTGCAAATAGATCGATAAATTTCCATGTTTTGAGATCCCCATACGACAATTTAGAGATTTATTTTAGATAGGCTTCCTATGTTCTCATCGTTCTTTTCCTAAACTAGATAACCGGGGTTTCAAATAATAAACCCGATTTTTTACCGGTTTTAATCTACTGATTATACTTGTCTCCATATCATTTGAAAGCTAAACACATTGAAACATTAAAAACATGAAATAAATTGAAATTACAAAAAACCCGGTTGGAAATTCTGCTAGAACTTTTAATATACATACATTTGAAGTTTATACCCAAAATGAAGCGACATTCAATTTAATTTTTGAGCACTTCGAATTTGTGAATGCAAAATTACAGTCACTTCGGTTAACTAATGACATGTGATCATTGTATTGATAATTTTTGTAGAAACATTTGCCATTCAATCAGTATCCAAAATATCAAACTCGATTTTATATGTAAAATATACGCAATCGCCGGCCAATATTGATAATTCTTAGAAATATGTTCTATCCAATGAGAACCAAAGCTTTGGGTTTAGAATCAGTTTGGTTCGAGATTCTGAATATGATAAATTCAGAATACCTAATATTTATAATTAAAATACAATTAACAATTTTGAAAAAAAAGGGGCCCATAGTCGAATTTGTAATTTTTCTTGTTTTTTATTCTCTGGATATTTAGGAGCCCATATAGGCTATAAACTGAAACCATGCGCGATCGGTTTTGTTACTGGTAACTATATCGTTTTAGTCTAATTATAATTAATGTTCCTAATAGACAACAATTTGTAATAAAAATGAACGAAACTAATCTAAAATGGATCACGTTACATTTTATGTAGTTTTATTGATGTCCCACTTTTTAACGTAAAGAAGTAGTTTAACAAACTGACAATACGAAAAATCAATCAACATTAAATGGAGTAGCTCTAAATAGCACCAAGATAAGCCTCAAAACGCTTTGATGAAATGCTGTCAGTAATAAAATACCCAAAATATCAACAATCAACGAAGGTAGTCACTCACTGAACTTTAATTTTGAATTCGACGCCAATTTAAAGCTATTTTTCCCCGAAAATCAATTAAAATTGAATTTATATTTATTTACATTTTAACCATCCGCATCGACCAGACTTCGGGCTGTAGGTGCATTTATGAGATTTACATAAAAACGGCTAAATGGAAAAAACAAAACGCCATGTCTGTTGATTTTCTAACCATATAAAGCGTTTAGTTTTCTTCGTTTCCACCAAAAAGGTGTTTATTTTAATTGTGCATTTTGTTATAATGCTCATTTTATCCTTATCTGATTAGTGGCGACCACCCAACTGCTGCTGCTGGGTATGTAGTGACGGCTCAACTCAACATGGAGTTTCACTTCTTTCGTTTGCCATAAAAAAAAACTTTTTGGAGGAAGACACACAAAAACAAATAAGAAAACAAGTACTGTTTAAGCCATGGCTGCCAGTATTAAATTTCAATACCAACAGTAACTGCTTTTTGGTGTTGGCAGTCTCTTAACAGTTTCATTGACCAAAGATGGGCTTAGAATTTAATACCGCGGGTAATAAAACAATTTTAATCATCTTTAAAGGCTACTCAAACTGTTTAATTTTTCTAAAGCGTAAGCGAAGATGAGTCAGTCAGTTCGTTTGAGTTTTGTACTTTCATTGAACATTAAAAAACAGTCATATTCTATTACATTGGAGTTGGAGATCAATCGCCAGACTTGTGAAATTCCTATGGAGTTTTTAATGATGTGGGTTATTGGGTGAAAGAGCGTTTTATACAATAAACCAAAAATGAAACGACGTACCAAAAATAAAAAGACATTCAGAAATCAAGCCAGGCTTACAATTGGGCCTAGACATATAACCAGGGCATACAAAAGTCTGGTACATATTGGTTCCAAATCGGGCTTTCCTGTCCAAACGTCTGCAACATTTGAACTGATAAACATATTATTATAATTATTTTTGTTGAAAGTTTACCTTTGGACTTTTTTAATATTTTGAATCCACATATGATTTTCTTATATTTTCCAGGTTTTTATAAAAGGCCAAACGACAATAATAAAGGTTAATATTAACAAAAAAGATTTGACACTCAAATTGAACCAAAATATCATATACCGAAAAATGGTGTGAAGCAACACTTGGATCAATATTCATTATTTTTGTTAAGGAGATTCTTCACCCAATGAGAAACCAAAATATAAACTTACATCAATTTGTGGATGATACCGCTATACCAATACGTGGACCGATATGTGTCATTTGCAATACTAAACATCCTAGCTTCACTTATACATCCATGGCTGACCGGACCGTTACTTCATCCACACTTATTGAATTCTTTAAAACAAGTAAAAATGTCGTTAAGTTCGGCCGTGTCAAACTTGTTATACCCTCCACCATGAATTAGACATACAAAGTACCTAAAATCGACTGACCATGCCATGGTTAATTGTTACCAGTAAAAAACTAAATTCCTAACTACAGACTCAGGTTGGAAAATTAGGCTAGGACCTTCAATATACCGAAAATGAAGCGTGAGCTTTGTATGGGGGCTATGTGGAAACATGGACTTATATTGATGCAAAAATATAATCACATAGGTTACAAAATTCTTCGATGGTCATAAAATACCTATCAAGGTGTTGGATTTTTATACCCTTCACCACACTGTGGTACAGGGTATTATGTCTTTGTACATATGTTTGTAACAGCAAAAGGGAACGAGATAGGCACATGGTTCCTTTTGAGAATATGCATAGAATTTATGCATGTCTGTCCGTTTGTCCATGTTAAATTGTAAATAAAGTACAGGTCGCATTTATGATCCGAATTGGATGAAATTTGGCATAAACCACTTATTTGGCCCAAGAACGAACCCTATTGAAATTGGGAAAAATCGGTTCAGATTTAGATATAGCTCCCATATGTATTCATCCGATTTAAGTTAAATGGTGTATAAAAGTCCCTATATATCTTTCGATTTGCACGAAATTTGGCACAGCGTAATGAATTAGGTGTCGAAAAATGTGTGTTAGGTTTAATTAAAATCGGTTCAGATTTAGATATATCTCCAATATATATTTTCGTCCGATTAAATGTAAATGGTGCACCAAAGTCAATATATATATTTCAATTTTCACAAAATTTGGCTTTCATTACGGAATTAGGTCTAGAATGATGTGTGTTAAGTTGCATGAAAATCGGTTCAGATTTAGATGTAGCTCCCATATATATTTTCGTCCGATTTAAGGTAAATGGTGTATTAAAGTCAATATATATATATTTCAATTTTCACAAAATTTGGCACACCGTAATGAATTAGGTCTAGAATGATGTGCGTTAAGTTTCATGAAAATCGGTTCAGATTTAGATATAGCTCCCATATATATTTTCGTCCGATTTAAAGTAAATGATGTACCACAGTCAATATATATCTTTCTTTCGATTTGCACAAATTTGGCATAGGGTACTGTATTAGGTCCAGAATGATGTGTGCTAAGTTTCGTGAAAATCGGTTCAGATTTAGATATAGCTCCTATATATACTTTCAACCGATTTTAAGTAAATGGTGCACTAAAGACCCATAGCTAGGCCGATTGACACAACGTATCGAAATTAATATAAATTAAACTCTGGCATGTTTCCTTGAAATCGGTTCAAGTTTAGATATATATGCTGTCATATATAACTTCGACCTATTCATGTTGATTGTGCACCCAATAATCAATGGATTGATATTACATTTTAAACAGTGAAGCATACCAAATATAGGGTGTAAAGTTTGCTTTAAATATGTTTACAAAATTTAGAATAGGTGGCAGAATGGCATGTGTTGGGATTGATGTTAGTCGGTTTTCTTGTAGATAAAGATGGCATATTTAAGTTCGTTCAATTTCATGTCAATGTTCCTTCGAAAAGGCTACGTCTATTTGGATACATATGTAGAATATACCCAAAGTGGTGACGGGTATCATATGTCGGCCCAGTCTGACTTTACTACTTTCCTTACTGGTTATATCAGCGCTGTTCCCAACGTTTTTGTCATCGTACTTTGGGAGGTACCATTGAGGGCTGCCCTTAAACTGAGAAAATATTTATTAGGAACATTTCATACCCAATATCGTCTAATGCTTCTCTCCGTCCTTTTAGACATATTGGCCCCTGGTATATTTGATTCCCTGTTGCTCAAACTTCACTTGTACACTTTTCAAAATGCAATGGTCACCCAGACATTTCGTGACAATAATATTTAAATTAACCGCAAATTCAATGAAACACTTAGTAACGCCATAAAAATGGCGATATTAGTTAAATAGAGGCCAGGCAAGACAAACAACAAAATTGAAAGGATGAATAGAAATCACAGCACAGAAATCTCTACTCCGCTCCAATCCATCTGCTGATCGAATTGTAGGCAAATTTTAACGCCAAAGGGGGAGTTGTTGGCAAATTTACAAACGTACTAAACACGATATGTTATTTTCTTTTCGATTTTCAGTTTTGTGTGGGTTTGTTTATGTTTATTTGTTGTCGCTTTGTTTTTTTTTTTTTTCTGTTGGTTTCTTAATTAATTAATGTCGAATGAATGAATTTGAACGTTAATGAATGAATGAAATGTTGGAGCCAAACATGAATGTTGTAGAGCAGAGTATAGTAAAACTAAAATTCATTCATACCAGGTGTTGTATTTAAAAATTTCATTGAGATATTGAATATGGAGGTTATATCGTGTCTAATGTTAATTTTTTGCTAACATCATAGAAAAGGGACTTGGTCAGTTGAGAGTAATTTTATTTGTATAACAACATCAATGTTCTGATTTTATTAAAAAAAATATATAACGATTGTACTGATAAAATAATTAATAATATTTGTTCTATTTAGTGTTCTGGTATAAGACCATTAGATTATATAAGGTGACATATCGGGGACATACTGAAATATTTATAATCACTACTAATTAACTTCTACATTTTTAAGTGGACTAATATAATCTTCAAACATATTACAGGCCTGGATTGGATGTACACGGTTCTAATCGGTTAGTCCTTTTATTTTATTTTAAGCAAAATTTTGATTTCATTTCAAGGCTATGTTAGGATGTTCTAAGTTTAGGTGAAAGTGGTTACTTCCTATGAGCGTTGTCGTGTACACCAGGTAGCTAGACAGACAAACGGACATTTGTAAATCAACTCCAAATCAAAATGTCTGAAAAGGATATGATCAAAAAAAAAAAAACATGGGTTATAAAACATTTTTCTATACTCAATAGAGCAGCTGAAGGGAGTCTCTATAGACGATTTAAAACATCATCATTATACACATCATTATAGACTTAATACGTTTTGGATTTCTAAATTTCGTCTTAATCGCACAAACATTGAGAGTTTCCATAAAATCGGATGAACATATAAGCTATATCTTAATCTGAACCGATATCAACGAAACTTCGCACACATTATTAACTCTTAATTTGAATCTGAAACGATTTCCACAAAACTTAGCTCACATTATTCCAGGCTCAATTCAGTACGCTATGCAAAATTTCGTGCAAATCGAAAGAAATATAGGGGCGTTGATGCACAATTTACATAAAATCGGACGATAATAAATATAGGAGCTATATCTAAATCTGAACCAAATCAACGAAACTCAGCACACATTATTATAAACACAATTCAGTTGCTATGTTAAATTTTGTGCAAATCGAAAGAAATATAGGGCCTCTGGTGCACCATTTACATAAAATCGTACGAAAATTTATATGGGAGCTATATCTAAATATGAGCCGATTTTCTCCACTTTCAATAGGGTTCATCCTTGGTCCAAACAAGTGAGTTGTACCAAATTTCATCCCAGTCAGATCATAAATTGTACCTGTCATTTGTTTGCAATTTTACATCATTGACGGATTGAAAACATACATAAATCGACTCAGAAAGTGATTCTCAAAAAGAACCATGGGTCTATCTCGTTTCCTTTTGCCTGTTTTAAACATTAACCCATAGACCGTGTACCACAATGTTGTGAAAGGTATAAATATTAGATTGGGGAAAAATTTGGTATAGCGAACTAAATTGAGTCTATAATGATATGTGCGAAGTTTCGCGAAAATCGGTTCAGATTTGGATATAGCTCCCATATACAGTTTCGTCCGATTTTATGTAAATGATGCATCAATGTCCCTATATATCATTCGATTTTCACGAAATTTGGCACAACGTAATGAATTGAGTGTAGAATGACGTGTGTTAAGTTTCGTGAAAATCGGTTAAGATTCAGATATAGCCCCCATATACATTTTCGTCCGATTTTAGGTAAATAGTGCGGCAAAGTCCCTATATATCCTTCGATGTGCACGAAATTTTACATAGCGTACTGAATTAGATCTAGAACGATTCGGTTTAAATTTCGTGAAAATCTGTTCAGATTTAGATATAGCTCTCATATATATTTTCGTCCGATTTTAGGTAAATAGTGCACGAAAGTCCCTATATATCCTTCGATTTGCCCGAAATTTTACATAGCGTACTGAATTAAGTCTAAAACGATTCGGTTTAAATTTCGTGAAAATTTGTTCAGATTTTAGGTAAATAGTACACCAAAGTCCCTATATGTCCTTCGATTTGCACGAAATTTTGCATAGCGTACTGAAGTGAGTCCGGAACGATGTGTGTTATATTTCGTGAAAATCTGTTTTGAACACATTGACTTCGTCCATTAATATATATTCGTCCGATTTAATGTTAATTGTGCACTAAAGACTAAAAGTTTGGCCGTCTGCCACACAATGTACAATGTACTGATGTTACTATAACCTTTCGTGTATCAAGTTTTCTTGAAATCGGTTCAGATTTACATATTGCTCCTATATATACTTTCGTTTTAAGTAAATGATGCACTTAAGACCCAAAGCTAGGCCGATTGACACAACGTACTGAAAGTCTATTTACAAAATTGGGATAAGTTGAAGAATGGCATGTGTTGGGATTGATGTTAGTTGGTTTACTTATAGGTAAAGATTATGTCAATGTTCCTTCCTTCAATTTCATGTCAATGTTCTTTCCTTCAATTTCATGTCAATGTTCATTCCTTCAATTTCATGTCAATGTTCCTTCGAATATACCCAAAGTGGTGAAGGGTATCATATAGTCAGCCCAGTCCGACTATACTACTTTCCTTACTGGTTGATAATAAAGATGCACCTCGCACAGATAGACCGATTGTCAAAAATGTCGATATCATCGGAGAAATGATCGAAGTTGACCAGCATGATAGCATTCGTAACATCGCCCAGGAGCTAAAAATCGACTATAAAACTGTTTTTATCCATTTACAATTTACCAGAATTGGCCAACAGGAGAGGTGTCGTGTTCCACCAGGAAAACCCTAAGCCACGCACATCTACAGTGATTCGCCAGAATATTCGGGAGCTTGATGGGGAAGTTTTAATGCATCCGCCATACAGTCCGGACTTGAAACCAAGCGATTATCATATTTTTATTGCAATGCAAGAATTTTTTAATGATAAAAAATTGATATCTAGGGATGATTGCGAAAATCGACTGCAAGAGTTTATTGCAAATAGGGAGCAGGATTTCTATGAGGGAGGCATTATGAAGTTACCTTTTAAATGGCAACAAATCATAAAACAAAACGGTGCATAAATCGGACTTTCCGAAGCATGATTATTAAAGTCCTATAGTTCATATAAAAAAGTAATGGGTTTTTATTTCCCCCAAACTAATATATAACCAGTGAGCGGAGAAGTATAGTCGGATGTGGCCGCATATACCAAATACCTAAACAACTATATTTGCACCCTCTTGACTGATTAGAGGTCAACATATTATCTTTCGTAGTCATTGACCATAACCGGAATCTCATGCAAAATATCCTAGCCATCGGCGCTACATTTCCGCCCTCCAGCATGTTAATAGTAATACCTGTATTTATTTAACTATAACTCGTACATTCAGACATATTATTAGTATCAATTGAAAAGTCAACCACTTCAGTTGGATATACTGTCAACATTTCTAGCCTATATCTTTTTGGAGGAAATAAATATGCCATAGAATGCAAATTTTGTCATTTTCACACAAAAGTCTTGGTCCATTTGACACACTAATGCTGATCGGTCTTTATCAAGAGAGCCATGCTTAATCCATGATCAGACACCTTTTTCCGTGTAAATCTTCGTGATGTTCAGGCCACAATTGTGGCCTCTAGAGCGACCAGAAGAACGGACAAAAATATTTTTTTTGCTCCATTTCATCCAGCATTACCAAAAACAATAGGGGTCTTCATTCTTCATCCTATATCCTACATTTCAAATCGTGTTTACTGATTATGTTGGGTCGACTTAGCTAGTCGAGATATGAAGATTTTTCAAAGTCGATATGCTGAAAGGTGCGTCTAAAATCAATAATTAGCTGCGTTGCGAACCATTGGGAACACACAAAGAAAAAATAACAGCCAATTCCGTTTAAAAGTGTGTGTGGAATCCTCAAAAAACAATTAGAGATACTGTTATATGGAAATCGTAAAAGTAAAATTAGTATTGGAAAGGTACAGTTATACCAAATTTCAGGAAAAATTTTTGTATGTCATAGGCTGTTTGGCGTGAAACTATATTGAAAATCACAATTTTCTATCAGAGGCCTAAATCATGAGCATGCCCAAAATCTAAATATTTGAAGTAACGTATTGAGGCCTTCGCCCAACTATATGGCTAGCTTAACGGCTTTAATATATATCCCAAATTATAAATCTTAAAATCTCATTGCATCATATTAGATATAAATTATTTTAAATTAAAAATTGTTCAGTATTCACAAAATATAATTTCCGCGACAGCGAACAAGTGTTCTCGGTGCAGTTTTTAATAAAAATTACTTAATTATAGAAAATTGCAATTATTTATATGTAAATGAAATTTATGTATACGCGATTGTATTGTATATTGCATGTTGATATTTTTGCGCACATGGACCACAAAACAATGCGATATCGAGAGTCATTTATAACGTCAGAATAATTGCTGGCTGGAGGGAAAAAATAAGCGATCGAGCGGCACACTCTTACACACACACACACACACCCAATTGTAACAATTTGTTAATCCGAATACGAAAAATATAAATGGACCGTTTCGCGTTTCTTTATTTTAATTAATTGAACAATTAGTAAAATACGATTAATTGTTTTGCAGTTTAAATAACAATAACAAAAAAAAACTATTATAGTAATCTTACAATTGGAAAATTGTTTTTTGATGTTGTTTTGAGACAGGTGTAGTTAGAGATAATAATTCAAGTGGAAGGTTTGTTTTGGTTTGGAGGAAAATTGAAAACAAAATGAATATAGAAACGAATACTATTACGGGCGAAATCGTTAATAACGATGCCGTTTATACTGGATATTGATTAAAACGTATCAGGGAAAAGTTCTGTCCTTTATTTAGTATATGTAGTTTGTAACGATCGCTTAGAGTGAGCATTTTTTGCCGGTCCCTTGGCCGTCGTTATAAGCAATTTCGTCTGTATTTTTAAAAGAAATTAGTTTTGAAAAATTTATTTTAAAATTGTCTACCTTGGAGTTCTATCACAAATTTTCCATGACTACATTTCAAAAATATTTTCCTTTAAATTTTGAAAAACAAACATTAACAAAAATAAAATCTCTCTTCCATTGAAATTTGTCGGCATTCGAGTAATGACATCTTTTGAAGTTTTTCCTCTCGAGGCGCTTGATTATTAGTTACCGATAACGTCTGTCAATTATCACAAATTTGTAACGTATTTAAGCGTTTTACAACGAATGACTTCATCTTTAACCTCAACTCATAGCAGAATTGGTGAAATTATTAACACGTTAACTGAAGCTAAACAACGACATTTGAATGTCTTGAAAAACTAACAGCAACAACAACGATAAGTCTTTACAATTGTCGTGACTTGAGATTGACAATAAAACAACACAACAAACATTCAAGCCAACATTAATACAAAACTCAACACATTCAGGTGACTAATGATCATCGTATCTAGAGTTGAATGTTTTGTGGAGAAAAATTGGAGATTATTTTGGCCTAATGCTGGTTTTTCTGACTTACAAAATATTTTTTTTTTTCAAAAAAAACTTGATTTTTTATGATAATTTTTCAGAGGACCATCAGTACGCATGGATATTTTAATAATAATTTTTTGAGATCATGATGACTACTAGATCTATAAGCATAGATTTTTTAGAAATAATTGTGAAAAACTCCTGCATCAATAAGGACTTATGGAAGGACTATTTGAGTGTGGAATTTTGAAAAATATTGTTAAGAGACTAGTGTATTTTTATACCCTTTACCACACTGTGGTACAGGGTATTATGTCTTTGTGCATATGTTTGTAACAGGCAAAAATAATCGAGATAGACCCATGGTTCCTTTTGAGAATATGCATAGAATCACTTTCTGTGTCGATTTATGCATGTCCGTCTGTCCGTCCATGTATTTTTGTTAACAAAGTACAAGTCGCATTTATGATCCGATTTAGATGAAATTTGGCACAGGTCACTTAATTGGCCCAAGGACGAACCCTATTGGAGAAAATCGGTCCACGTTTAGGCATAGCTTCCATATAAGGGTACTCCCAAATTTTCGGTTCTTGAGTGCGTTTATTAACTGAATTCGCTGAAATTTGGTACTTTGAGTTCTTATTGGGTAGCAAATCTCCCTACCAAAAATTATAAATAAAGGTTAATTTTTTCGGATAGCCCCCATATAAGATTACCCCCAATTTTCGGTATTTTGGTGGTTTGATCGCAATTTTCGACCGAATTCGCTGAAATTTGAAAGTCTGTGTTCTTATTGGGTAGCAAATCTCCCTACCAAAACTTATAAATAAAGGTCCATTTTTTCGGATAGCCCCCATATAAGGGTACCCCCAATTTTTCGGTATTTTGAGGTTCTTGAGCGCGTTTTTTAACTGAATTCGCTGAAATTATAAATAAAGGTCAATTTTTTCCGATAGCCCCCATATAAGATTACCCCCAATTTCGAACGAATTCTCTGAAATTTGGTACTTTGTGTTCTTATTGGGTAGCAAATCTCCCTACCAAAAATTATAAATAAAGGTCCATTTTTTCGGAAAGCCTCCATATAAGGGTACCCCCAATTTTCGGTATTTTCGGGTTCTTGGGCTCGTTTTATAACTGAATTCTCTGAAATTATGTACATTGGGTTCTTATTGGGTACCAAATTACTCCACTAAAAATGATAAATATAGGTCCAGGTTTTCTGGTAGTCCCCATATAACGGTACCCCCAAATTTTTGGTATTTTGGGGGTTCTGATCGTATTTTTCGACCGAATTGACTGTAATTTATTACGTCGAGTTCTTATTAGGTAGCACATCTCTCCACTATAAATTTTAAATATTGGTAAATTTTTTCTGGAAGCCCTCATATAAGGGTACCCCCAATTTTCGGTATTTTGAGGTTCTTGAACCAAATTCTTTTTATACCCTTCACCACACTGTGGTACAGGGTATTATGTCTTTGTAACAGGCAAAGTGAAACGAGACAGACACATGGTTCCGTTTGAAAATATGCATAGAATCACTTTTTGAGTGGATTTAAGCATGAAATTCAGCACAGCGTAACAAATTAGGTCTAGAATGATGCGTGTTAAGTTTCCTGAAAATCGGTTCAGATTTATATATAGCTCGCATATATATTTTCGTCTGATTTAATGTAAATGGTGCACCAAAGTCCCTATATATCTTTCGATTTGGACGAAATTTGGCACAGCGTAATGAATTATCTCTAGAATGATGTGTGTTAAGTTTCCTGAAAATCGGTTCAGATTTAAATATAGATCTCATATATATTTTCGCGAAATATTGCCCAAGCTCAGAATATAGAACCACACAAAGTTAGTGGAAGTTGTGTAGGGTATCATGTGGTCGCCCCCGTCCGACTATACTGTTCCGCTCACTGATTTTAATTATATAATGATAATTAAGCAGGAATTTGACGAATTTTTAGGTTTTCGTCTGTCAAAAAGCTGTAAACGTTGTAAACGTCATATATCTGTATAAAATGTAATAAATGTACTAAACGTAATTTATTTTAATTTTTTCCGACGTTTCTGACGAATGAATTGTTCGTCGGAAATGTATGTCATTTACGTCACTGTTTCTGACGGACCATCTATGTATGGGGGTTAATTTAAATTTTTAAGGACTATTGGTGGTAGAAACATGGAATTGTGAAAAATATTTGTAAAATAAAAGTGAAGCTATAAACGTGGATTTTTTAAAGTTTTTACAGAGGTCTTATCTGTATTTTCTCACAACTGTGGTTAAGATTTATTATTCCGGATTCAATATAGGACCCTGTTTTTTAAAAGTTCTGCCACATTTTCCGTATATTGAAGATTTTAGTCCTATTTGTCCCATAAAATTGGTTGTAATTTCATACTTCGGGTCCATGTTTTGATAAAGCATCCACATAAATGTCCCGTCCCTTTCGGGTACTTTGCATGTTTTAGTCGCATTTAAACCCCAAACACACTCTCCTCTCACCAAGTAGCTGTAATATGTCCATGTTTTCACATAGCCCCCATTTGAAAGATGCCGTTCAAATTTAGGTATTTTTAAGATTTCAAACGTATTTGTTTACCGAACTGGCTGTAATTTGTAATATTTTGCAAAACTATTTCGATATTTTGACAAAGCCCCCATGTAAAGGCCCTCACTCATATTCGGTAATTTGAACGTTTTAGTCGAATTTTTCCAATAAAATGGTTGCAATTGGACAATTTGGGTTCTTGCAGTTAGGAACACATTTTTGCCGAAATTTGTCGATATATGTCTGTGGTTTATGACACAGCTTCCATATAAAGGTCCCGCTTCATTTCGGGAATTTTTTAATTTTGAACCGCATTTTCTCACTTAAGAGCATTCCGAGTTCATGGAGGGCGATACATATATTTTCAGACATTTTTCGACATTGGTTCATGTTCTGATATAGGCCACATATAAAAGTTCCGGCCATGTTGGGTTTTTAAGATTTTAGTCGCATTTTCCCATCGATGAGGCTTTAATTTGGAATTCCTGGTTCTTTTGAAAGATAAAAGGATTTTGCAAAAAATAATCGATGTTGGTCTATGTTTTAATATATTTCAGTATTTTGGTCGTATTTTGGCATTTTCGATTCTGTCATTTTCGATTTTGCAATCAGAGTGACTGTAATTTGGCGCTTAGAAGCAAAACATCGGTTTCCCGGAATATTTACAATATAGCTACATGTTTCTGCGTAGCCCCTTATAAAGGTATGACTCTATTTTAAGCATTTTCAAGGTCTTAAATACGTTGTCCAACAAAAATACGCTTTGTAAAAAATACACTTTGATGTTGCCCCCAAATATTGAACGATCGATAGCACTGTACTGTAAAATGTTAGAGGTGGTAACGCCTTTAGGAGATAAAAGCCCTTAGCGAGAATATTGATATTTTTATGTAATGTTTCTAAAGATCCATGTCCAATTTTTGGATAATATTTTTTTTAATAACTCCAACGCTCAGTAGTATCTTCGCTAATGGAAATCCCTAACTTCTACATGGATCACATAACATATTAAATAATTTTTCGTTTCGAATTTCAACAAATAAACACGAAATTTATAAAGCTTAAATGTTAGCCGTGGAGCTATAGCAACAGCAGCAGAAGCACGAGCCATAATGAAAACAATTCAGCTTCGATGCTGATTCAAATTCAAGAAATTGAAACAATGCCATGGCATGATGGAGTCATTAACAGTGGACCAAACCGAACCGAATGGACATTGCATGCAACACGAGTTAAATCAGAAGCAGTTGTTGTCATAAAGACAACAACTACTTCCAGAGCGGTAATCGAAACCGCCATCAACAAGCTGTCAGCAACAGCTTTTCGAAGTAATCACTGGAAAACATCATAAAGTCGAACAATCGAAGCTTTCATTCAAACATTCAGTCCGTTTGTCAGTCAGTCATTTAGCCAGGCAGGCAGCCAGCCATATAGCCTGTGAAATATCTATCAGTTATGTCAGTCAGTCTGTCCGATAGACAGTCCATCCCTCTGTTCAGAGTGTTTTTTTGTTTTTGTTTCCCAACAAAGTGTCGGCACTTTTTTGTCGTTCTTGTTTATTGTTGTTATTATCCATAACAATAACAACAACGACAACAATTGCAATGATAGCCCCGACAACAACACCGCCAGCAATAACAACAACAACATGGTTTTTTTTTGTATGGATAATAAATAAATTAATAAAATTGTAATTGCTTATTTATTTATTTGAAGTAACACTGGTTAATGGGTCGGACCACAACGTTGCATGTCAGTTGTGGGTGGAGCTGGTCAACAATTGGGTTTTATGATATTATCAACCAGATACACTATTCGATGTGTTAATGAGTTTTAGACACGCTGGAGTCATATTTTTGAAAATTGAAGTATATATATGACAGAGAAATATTGATGTGAAAACGATCTGCATGTTTTAGAGTTAGGATTGAAAATGTAATACTCAAAACTGCTATTGATATCAGGACAAGCAATTATAGAATCGGATTAATATTGAAAAAATATTTTTTATAAAAACATACACGCACAGGATGATTTTTAAAAAAATAAAAAATTGATGCTCCTGTGGAGACAATTAAAAAATATTGATGATCATTTGAACAATATTTTTCTTTAAATCTCGCATAAATAGTAATTGATGTATATTAATATGTTAGATTGGAAAAAAAGAAATCCATTAGGCCTGTTGTCGAAAATGTCGTTAAATCGGAGAAATTATAACATCACCCAGAAGCTAAAAATCGACATACACAAAGCCGGATTAACAAAGGAGCTCGATGTTTGGGTGCCACACCAATTAAGAGAAAACCAGTAAGGAAAATTGGAAGGACTGGGCCGACTATATGATACCCTTCACCTCTTTGGGTATATTCTATATATGTATCCTAACACCCGTCGCGTGTTTGTTATATATCTATATCTGAACCGATTTAACAGAAACTTGTCAGAGACTAATTTATAATACTTCAGTACGTTGTGTCAATCGGCCTATCTATGGATCCTTTCACGAAGCTTAGCAACATCATTATAGACTTAATTCAATAAATTATACCAAAATTCGTGCAAATCGAAAGATATATAGGGACATTGGTGCACCAATAACATAAAATCGGACAAAAATATATATTGGAGCTACATCTAAATCTGAACCGATTTTCACGAAACTTTGCACACATCATTCTAAACTTAATTCCGTACGCTATGCCAAAATTCGTGCAAATGAAAATATTTCCAGGGACTTTGGTTCACCATTTACCTAAAATCTTGCGAACATATATATATATATATATATGAGCTTTATCTGAATCTGCACCGATTTTCAATTCAGTACGCTATGCCAAATTTCGTGCAAATCGTAAGAAATATAGGGTCCACTTACCTAAAAACGGTTGAAAATATATATGGGAGCCTTATCTAAATCTGAACCGATTTTCACGAAACTTTGCACACATCATTCTAGACTTAATTCAGTACGCTATGACAAATTTTGTGCAAATCGAAAGATATATATACGGACTTTGGTACACCATTTACCTTTAATCGGTTGAAAATATATATGGGAGCTATATCTACATCTGAACCGATTTTCACGAAACTTAGCACACATAGTTTTAGACTTAATTCAGTACGCTATGACAAATTTCGTGTAAATCGAAATATATATATATATAGGTACAAAATTACCTTAAATCGGACGAAGATATATTTGGGAGCTATATCTAAATCTGAACCGATTTTCATTAACACACACCATTCTAGACCTTATTCATTACGCTGTGCCAAAGTTCGTGCAAATCGAAAGATATATAGGGACTTTAGTGGAATATTTACCTAAAATCGGGGGAAACTATATATGGGAGCTATATCTAAATCTGAACCGATTTTCACGAAACTTTGCACACATCATTCTAGACTTGATTCAGTACGCTGTGCCAAATTTCGTACAAATCGAAAGATATATAGGGACTTTGGTACACCATGTACCTTAAATCGGACGAAAATATTTCCTATTTTTCCCAATTTCAATAGGGTTCGTCCTTGGACCAAACAAATGAGCTGTGCCAAATTTCATGCATTCGGATCACAAATGCGACCTGTACTTTGTTAACAATTTAACATGGACGGACATGTCCGTCCGTCCGTCTGTCTATGCATATTGTCTTCCTATGCATATTGTCAAAAGGAATTATGGGTCTATCTCGATTATTTTTGCCTGTTACAAACATTTGCAACAAGACATAATACCCTGTACCACAGTGTGGTGTAGGGTATAAAAAGGATGGATCGAATTTCCATCTACGAAGCCTTGGCCAAACGGAATGAGACAGACTCATTTCTTAAACGGATGGTGACTGGAAATGGGAAATGGATCACATACGATAACCCTGTGCGAAAACGATCGTTGGCAAAGAGCGTTGAAGCACCTCAAATGGTGGCCAAACCAGGACTGCCCGTTAGTCCTGGTTGCATTTCTGCTATGCATTTGGTGGGACAGGAAGGGAATTATTTATTATGAGTTGCTTTCAATGTTGCCCAACGCAACATTCTGATCTCCACTGTCCACAACTGGGCCATTTGAAGATAGCAATTGATTAGAAATGCCCAGAATTGGCCAACAGGATAGGTGTCGTGTTCCACCAGGACAACGCTAGGCCACACACATCTTTGGGATCTTGGTTGGGAAGTTTTAATGCATCCGTCATACAGTCCGGACTTGGCACCAAGTGATTATCATATTTTTTTGCATTGCAAAATTTCTTTAATGATACAAAATTTGTATCTAGGGAGGATTGTGAAAATCGACTACTAGAGTTTTTGTTTTGCAAATAGATGGCAGGACATCTATGAGAGAGGCATAATGGAGTTACATTTAAAATGGCAACAAATCATACAACAAAATGGTGCATATTTGACCCAGAGGTCAACAAATATTAATTAATTACTTCTGCAGATTCCCTTACCGTGGGTTTTGTTGTGATGTTCGGCCTTCCGTCGGTCGACTCGAAAAACACAAAAAATTATGTTTTCGGTCCACTTCATTCCAAATATAATATTATCTGATCATTACCGAAAATTATAGGCGTTGTCCTTGACCATAACGGAACCTCACGGAACATTTCAAAGCGATCAGCGCTATATTTCCGTACTCTAGTGTGATAATGGGTTGCTAATAATATCTGATTACGTAGACACCTGCAAATATTTACATGTAACTCCCACATCCGAGTACATACAACCAGGGATGGTCCGTATGACGAATTTTTAGGTTTTCGACTGTCAAAAAGGTGTAAACGTCGAAAACGTCATATACCTATATAAAATGTAATAAATGTATAAAACGTCATTTATTCGAATATTATTATTATTCGAATATTATTAACATATTATTAACATTCAAGCCTTACAAAATTTTTTATTTTATAATTTTTGGTTTCTTATAAATTTTAACTAATTCATTTAAAAATGAATATACATATGACATACTTTAAGCTTGATAAATATATTTTATTACTGTTTTAATGGACTCAGTCAAAGTGTTCAAAAGTGTCCCCCAGGGGGGCAGCTTTGAAGGTTTAGCATTTTTGAACGACATGGTTTTTTACGGTGTTTATGTTCAAATATGTATGTATTTTATTCATAGATATCAGAAATACATTAATTTATAAAAAATATATATACAAAAAGTTTCGAAAATTAAAAAGTTCAAGTCAAAATTTGTTAAAACATAAAATGACTTAAAAACAAAAATTAATATGGTGAAAAATACAGTTAATTTTGTAATCTTATTAGACCATTTGAAATTTTGAGAAATTGAAGCCAAAAGTGGATAACTCCGTTTTTACTCGCGTTTAATGGGCATGTTCAAAGGTGCCCCACCCAAGGCATTTTACGGAAATTTATAATAATTTTTTTTGTAATTAATATATATGAAAGAAATTACATTAGTTATGTTTGAAATGATTGTTGGAATGCAAAAAATTTGATTGACAAAAGAAAACTATCACAGAATTCTTCCTGCGCCCTTACAACCAAATGAATAAAAGTTTACAATGCCACTGCGAAAACATGGTCACCCATGCACAATTTGTCGACAACTTAAAAAGCAAGCCAAAGTGGTTTACGCAGATAGAGAACAAGATTGCCATATACAAAAATGTGGTTGCGGGTCGGAAAAAATTTAAACCAAGATTTTATGAGCGCTGTTCAAAGGTGCCCCACGTTTAAAGGTGCCCCCTCTCCCCTACCGTTATTTTCTGTTCCTTACTAGAACTAATACAAAATTCTAAACCTTTCGGAGAAAAATATTTTGAAATTTTTATAGATTTCAGTAAAGCATACGTAATTTCCAAATTCATTAATGGAAATAGGTATTTTGTCAAAAACCTAATTGTTTTGGGTGGGTTTCCGACGTTTCTGACGTATGTAATATACGTCGAAAATGTATGTCATTTACGTCACTGTTTCTGACGGACCATCTCTGCATACAACAATATAATTGGTATCAATTTAAAGATCAACCACTTCTCGGGTCTATGTCCTTCAGGAGTAAATATATACGCTATAGAATACAAATTTTGTAATTTTTCACACAAAAGTCAAGGTCCATTTGAGCCGCTATATATTGACCAATCTTTATCAAAGCAGGCATGCCTTTTCTTTGGCCCGATCCCCTTCTCCATGTAATATTCCGCGATGTTCGGGCCATAATTGCAGCCTCTGGAGCGACTAGAAAAACCGACAAAAATAAAGTTTTTGGTCCATTTCATCCCCTAAATATTAACCGATATTTACCAAAAACAATAGGGGTCTTCATTGGCCAGAACCCATCCTATATGCAAAACTTCGTGAAGATTGGTCCATAACTATGGTCTGTATCGTGTTTACTAATTATAGTGGATAGACGGACGGACACACATGTCTAGATCGACTCAGCTAGTCGAGATATGACGATCGGTATACTTAAAGGTGGGTCTAGGACCAAAATTTCCACAAAACTATAATACCCTGACAACACAGTTGTGTAGGGTATAAAAATCAAAGCTCTTTAAAAACGTTAGCCTTTGATAAAATTGCTTTGATTATCCTTAAAAAATATATTATTATATCTATATATGGGCAATATTGCCAATTTTTTAACATAGCTGAAGCGGAGGTTCACCCCTTTATAACTCGGGAACTACTTAAGTATATGAAAAAAAGTGAATAGTTTTGGGTTAATTGATCTGTCCTTGCAAACTGTTCATGCTATTGACCTCCAAACTTTATCTTGGTGGAAGCTGTGTCTACTTTAATGTAAAAAAATGTGTAAAAACAGGTTGAGGCGAACCAGTTTTTTTATGTTCTCTATCTATTTGTGACTAAGCCACTCATTGCACGGTCTTCGTGTCAAAAGAAAACTAGAAGTCAACAAAATGGGGACTACGCCCCTTATGTATCATTTTTCAAAATTTTAACTGCATCTGCATTTAAATGATGCTGACATTTTGAAGCTCGATTTTGAGTGTTTTTTTACTTTTACTTCTAGCTTTAATGCGCAAACAAATTATGCGATTCTGCGTAATTTGATATATATTTTGTGTATGTAGTATGCACAGCTTCAGAGTAATACTCATCCGAAGGTGCGAATTTTGTGCGATCAAAATTCTAAAAAACCTATTTTTCGGGCCAAATTTTTAGATCTGTTAACTGAATGATATGGATACCCGCGATCAATAAGGTTTTTTACGTTTCGGATGATATAAAATCTTCTTCGTGAAAATCCATCTACTAGAACGGCGGGAACTGGCCTTCCAAAAACACGAAATTTGGCAAAAAATGTTTTTGAAAATATCGCGGATTTATTTGCATTTTCTGTGTATCATTTCCGCTTCAATAAATGACCTCATACGGATTTTGATCTTTTTCGAAAAGAGAACTTTAAAAATTTCAGCCGAAAGAGAGATGTACCCAATTTATCTCAAAAATAGTGTGAGCTGGCACATCCATGGTTCTTAATGGACCACATTGAAATCGGTATAGATCGAAGTATTTTTTTAGGGTGAACACCGAAATCGGATGCGCGTTAATGGCATATGGAGTTTTCGGAAATTATTCGCGTTTTACGATTTTTTGGGTACTTCAATGTAACGTGTGGCACATCTTAGCCGTCAAATAAAATTTCGCAAAATATATATGGATTGGAAGATAAACTTCAGTACTTCCTGGAAACCGCATGCGCATCAAATGATTTTGAGAATTACGCGATTTACACACAATTTAAAATGTATATTTCATAATATTATTTTATTTTAACATTTATTCCTATTTATAGAATTCTAAGATTTATCGGAAGGGTCTTGATATAATCCTCAAGGCGTATACTTATACACAAAAAGTGATTATTATTATATATGCCAATTTTTCGGCGAAATTCGGTTAAAATAGCAGAATAACCCCAACATTTTTTTCTGAAATTTCTTGTATACAATTAAAAAAATTAATATGATGACATTATTTTTTCGAACCAAAAACAAATAATTTTCCCCAATATCTTGTTTTGTTGTCGTTTTGATTTAGAAACCGCTACACGGACTTGTGTGATTTTGATATCATTTGATTCACCATCGTGTTTAGATTATGTACATATTTTTAAATTAATTTTTAGGATGATACATGACATTAATATAATGAAAATATTGATGTAATCTCCTATATTTTTTTATTTTTCTCATATTTCGCGAAGATGTGCACCTTTTTCGCGAATATTATAATATATTCATATTCTTATTTTACGGAGGAAGATATATATCAACGTTTTTGGTCAATATAATAAACGGTGTAATTTTAAGATTTTTTTCTTATGCCCAAAATTAAAACCTCGATAACTTTTGCGCGCATCAACCAAAAATTTGATCGCGAACGGTTTCGGAGTCAGAACATTTTTCTCTATATGCGTACCAAAAATCATAGATGTGCCACAAAAACAAAAAGCTGATTTTTTGAAAATGGAATATTAAAAAATTGGCAATATTGCCCATATATAAAATAGAAAAAAAATTTGTTTGTTTGTTTGTATGTTACCGATAGACGCCAAAACCGCTGAACAGATCTTAATGAGATTTACACTGTATGTCGGGGCATGTCCTGAAAGTAACATAGGCTATATAAACTTTTAAAATTCCGCGGGGATGCGGAGTTATAGCATCAAGAGTAAACATACCTCAAATTTTCTGAACATGTAATATGCGTATATCTTAAGAACGGTTACAGATAACGCCTTCAGAATTTATCTGTATATCGTAGGTGTGAATACACATTATTCATAAAAATATGAGCGAGATAAGATCGGTGGAAATGCACTCTCCGTTACACTTAAATAATCTACATGTAGGAAATAAAAATGTTTTGTTTCTAGACTCAAAAACCGTTGAACAGATTTTACTGAGATTTTTACCGCACGTCATGCCATCCGAGGGAAATAATATAGCCTATATAAACTTCCGAAATTTCGCGTGGATGTGGAGTTATCGCATCGAAAGGAATTATACATCTGAACTAATATTCATTTTTAAGCATATATCTTAAGAAGGGTTACAGATTCACGCTTCAAAATTTGTCTGAGTAACTTGGTAGCAAATACACATCATCCCTATAAAAATTGGCGTGGTACAATAGGAGAAATGTACTCCTCACTGCATTTAATTAATCTAAATGTAGAAAATGGAAACTCTTTTGGTTAATGACACAAAAACCGCTAAATAGATTTTACTGAAATTTTCGCAGTAAGTCATGCCAACCCATGTAAGTAAGATAAAAAGCAAGATAAACTTCGAAAATGCCGCGATGACGAGGAATTATAGCATCAACAGTAATCATACCTCTGAACTAATACTCATTTTCTATGCATATATTTGAATATCTTAAATAAATCGGCTCATACAAATTTGTATAATACGCAGATACATACTAATCTTAAGTGACCAGGAATTAACAAAATTGGTCCAAATCGATAATGTTCGACTCATAATTTTTGGTCCTTTTTTGCTATTATCAGTAATGATAAAAACCACCAGCTCAGTAACTCCGCTAACCTCTGATGTTCCATTATCAACATATTGGAATAAAATTTGTGTAAAATGAAAAATTTTTGACATTCTAATTTTTACATTTTGTCAAATTGTGAAAAAATAAAATTTTAATTTTTAAATTTTAAAAATTCAACCACCATTGAAAAAAAGACTATGAATTCAATATGGGAGATATCCAAAAGAGAAATGGTGATTGTGGAATAAAAGTTATAAAAGTCCGAAATCTGTGGTGGCTTATCATTATAGCTGATATATTTCGAGGATGTATATAGGAAATGACTAAATCACATGCGACAAATCTTATCTTCGGACTTCATCCTGGTTTCTTAAGAATAAGAATAATATATCTAGGTTCGATGATGTGATAATACATTATTGTGAATTTTTCTTGGCAATGAAATACACGAAAATACACAGGCGATATTAATCGGAATGAGAAAGGGATCCCAATCATATCATGGGGAAATAGTTGAGAATACAGACATAAACAAGTAAAAAAGCGTTAAGTTCGGCCGGGCCGAACTTTGGATACCCTCCACCATAGAAATACTGAAAATTTTTTGAAATGAATATATAGGGAACATACATATAAGGATAATTCTTCCAATGGATTGTTGTGAACTAAATAGAAAATTCAGCAATTTCAATGGGGGTTTTCCTAAAATCTCAAAACCCTAAAATGTTGACATATATTATTAAACCATGGTACTTTAAAACATGTGTATAAAATCCTGAAAATACTCCAATTTAAAGGGCAAAATTATATATGAGGCATACTAAAGCTGGACCAATATTGACAACATTGTGTAAGGGGTTAGGCCTAATTAAGGGCTGATGTAACTCAAGGTCCAAGTTAATATTTTAGTTTTCAATCCCAATACCATTACGCTAAATATTAAATAGGTAGGATGTTTTATATAGGACCTGGTCCTAAATGCGGGTCGATACAGTTCATTCTCAAACCTCACGTTTCAGTTTATATGTCGATATCCTCCGAGATAAAAATGATTACAACATACTATGTGGGGTATGAACTGAAAATTTCGTCTACCGAATAACCCCCTACTATGGTGAAATACAGCTATATGGGATAACCACAACACCCGGAAAAAATCAGCTAACTATTTTAAAATAAAAAGGGGGTTATAAGGGGACTATCCCAAAAAGGGGGTCAATATTATTAATTTTTGGTTGGGAGATTTGTTACAATATACGACTACAAAATACCAAATTACAGCGAATTCGGTTGAAAATCGTGCTCAAGAACCGCAAAATACCGAAAATTGGAGGGTACCCTTATATGGGGGCTACCCGAAAAAATGGACCTATATTTATAATTTTTAGTGGAGAGATTTCCTTCGCTATAAGAACTCAACGTACCAAATTTCAGTGAATTCGGTTGAAAAACGGGCTCAAGAACCCCAAAATACCCATAATTGGGGGTACCCTTATATGAGGGCTACCCGAAAAAATGGACCTATATTTATAACTTTTGGTGGAGAGATTTGATACCCAACAAGAACTCGAAGTTCAATTTGGAGGTACCGTTAAATGGGGGCTACCAGAAAAAGTGGACCTATATTTATAATTTTTGGTGGAGAAATTTGGTATCCAAAAAGAACCCATTATACCAAATTTCAGCGAATTCGGTTGAAAAACGCGCTCAAAAACCCCAAAATACTGAAAATTTGGGGGTACCCTTATATGGGAGCTATGCCTAAACGTGGACCGATATAGCCCATCTTCGAACTTGACCTGCCTGCAGACAAAAGACGACTATATGCAAAATGTTGGCGCTCTATCTCAATTCGTTTAGACGCTAGAGTGATTACAACAGACAGACGGACATGCTAGATCGTCATAGAATTTTTTACAACTGATTAGAAAAGTCAAGCTAAATTTGTTTTTAATATTACCACCGTTATTCAAAGATTATTTAAAAATGTATTTGTAATCTATAGAATACAAATAGTTTTCGACGTTAACTATCCAATGTTAATAACTTTAGTAGGGGCAGCGAAGCGCCACGGGTTCAGCTAGTATTATATATAAATATTATCGTTTGAAAATATATTTTGAAAAATGCATAGAAGGTCCTCTGACAAAATATTTTAAAAAAACAGAAAAGTTTATAACCTTTGAAATTTCCAAAAAATTCAAACTGAACATACTTTGAAAACATACATTTTTAGCGAATCAACCAATTATGGTTTTGTGGAAAAATTTACTTTAAAAATATTTGTTTCATAAATTTACGCTTTGAAAACTTGACCATTTGATGAGCCCCGGAGTTTATGGGCCTTCGGGAAAATGTATAGGTTTGATGATCAGTTAAAAAATCGTTTAAATTGCCAAATAATGTTGCTGCTTCTTTAAAATATAAATTAGAGGATGACCTTCAGTAGCTTATTCTTCATGAAATAAATTCGTAACACCATAATTCTAAACTAAAACTTGACCTTCTGAGTTCCCCATAAGAAATTTTAGATAAACCGTTACCTACCGTTATTTGCCATTATTAAAAAACAATCGTTTTTATATATTTTTTACATTTAATAAATAATTTATATTTTATTTTTTTATATATTTATATCGAATAATTTCATTAAAAATACATATCATAATCTCATGTTTTATCACTTAGTAAAGTAAGGCACTTAATTTAGATTAATTCTTAAAGTATATTTATTTTATTGTTTATAATACTTATTGTAGCTCGATTTCAGACATTGCAAAAATTAGCTGCGTTATTAAAAATAAGGCGTTAACAATAATAATTATACTTAAAATAAATTTAAAATATATTATAAAATAGTAACATTATAATAATATGAAAAAGTGTAACTTAAAATAAAACATTGATATGTTTGTGTATTCGTTGGCTGCCATCGATTCGAAGTTAACTTAGAATGAATGTGTGTGTAATCTATAGTAAGAATAAGTTTGAAATCGTGCAAATTTTGAGCATTCGCTAAAAATCAAACAATGGACAGGAAATTTGTCTACTACAATATTTGTGGTAAATTGCGACAAAATAGAGGAAATTCCTGTATCATAAACATATACCAAATTTTGAAAACAGATAATAGCCCTTTGAATATCTAATTATAACTGTTGGTCCGTTGAAAAACACTTTCTACAAAAAATTCACGCTTTGAGGGCCCTTGAAAAAATATCCTATAACAAGTAAAAATTTCGCTTTTTATGCTCTGGAAAAAATTAAGACTCAAAAAAAAAAAAAAAAAAGTGCTACCTTTATATTAGAACCAGGCACGTACACAAAAATTTTAGCATGAAAAAAATATTCCGAATTCTCTGTTTGGAACTAGAAAGTGTTTTAACCTTGAATTAAGAAATGTTTAAAGAGGACCTACAATAAATAGACACAAACAAATGACTGAAGATTATAATGGAGAAGCGAAAGGACTTAATAGAAGACGAAATAGACAGGTCATTCTCTCTTTTTATGATTTCCTGACTCCGGGAGTCCATGGATACACTTCTGTATAATTTCAGTATGTGCAAAATCGTTCTACTAAAATGTGTCAATATAACGGCGCTCTAATTTTTTAGTGTTTAGAGGATGGACTTGGGTTGTAAATATTTCATATTAAAAATAAACAATTTTACTGTACCTTAATCGGGCACAGTTCCATTAAATAGCATTTTCTAATTTTGGCAGTAATTATATATTTGTGGTTTTCATTATGTGTTAATTTTTTCTTAAAACAATGATCGGTATGGGTACACATTTTCCAACCGCCTATAAATACTATTTTTGGTACTTTTGGGGATTTGGATACAGTTTATCTACCGAATTGGCAAACATTCCTTACTAAAAATTATCAGTCCACGATCAGGTATAGCAATCATATATTCTTTACCGAACATATTCGATATAATATATACTATAAGTCCGTGTTTCCACATAGTCTCAATAGAAATCTCACGCGTCTTCTTTGGTATGCCCTAGCCTATTTTTAAAACCTGAGGGTCTGCGTTTAGAAGTTCATTTTCTCCTGTTTGGTATTTTGTTTTCTCTTGACAGCCATTTTGTCCTCATATACAAATCGGGATTGATTTTAAGAATTTTGAATATCCATTCTACCAGGCACAGCATAATGACGCATTTACCTGTTTTTAAATACATTCCCAAGAATCAGCCCAAAAATTTGCAATATTTCAAACTCATTTCATTTTACATTCGATATTAAAATATATGTATGCATATAAAAGTAGTTTTTATTGATAGTTTATATTTTTAGTCTTATAACAAAATAAAATATATTCCTTATAATTAAATAAAATTTAAATTTAATAAAAACTTTATACATATAATTTGGTTTTCTTAACTTTTGGAAATATTGAGTAGTAAAATTCATGTACAGACTTCTTATTGTGGGTTTTCAATATTGTTTTGGTATAATTCTTATAAAACTAATCTTTGGATTATTTAGCTGTGAAATTTTGGTATTCATATTTTTTTTGGTATAGATACAGATATTGGGGAAAATGTGAGTGTGTTTATAAATTAAAGAATTTATTTAATATAAAAAATAAACTATATAAAAAATAAAAAAATTAACACAGGGCAACAATGGGGGAATATATTGGCTTTTAATTTAAATACATACATTTTAAAATATATAAATAATTTTAATAATATGAATTTTTAGTTAAATCAGGGAGGAATACTTTCTGAATTGGCGCCCAATTAAAAGGTAGCTGAAAACGTTGTTTTTATTAGAGATTCGAAAAAATATTACCTTATTTTTCAAAGTGGCGCCCAATAAATGATTTTATATTTTTGAAAATATAAATATTATTAGTTTTTTAATATTTGGAATATTTGCAAATGTGGCGCCCAATTGGAAGTCTGGGATAATTATTACTTTTGTTTGAAATTAGGTGTTCAGTGAAATATTACCATTTGTTATTACTATTTTCAAGAAAATTGTTGTTGCTGTTGACCTGTGTTGATTTCAAAATAATAATATTGGAATTTACAATTTTGTCGTTTTCTATATTAGTTTTGTAATTTTACATATTTACATTGTTTTGTGTGAAAATGAGTTCAATATATTTCTGTGTGTGTGTGTGTGTGCAAAAAATACAGAAAATCTTGTAAAAAGACTAGATTTTATAAAAAAAAATAATAATAATGAAAATTTTGTAAAGATTTCATTGAAATCTATTTTAGATGGATATTGAGTCGGTAACACTGAAAGAAATTTGAATTTTGTTGAAAATTAAAAAAATCGTTAAATGGGAATTCGGATACTTTGACTACACAATTTGAATCTGTTGATGTGTTTGAAGGGTTTGCGTGCACAAAATAAAAAGAGGAAATTTTCGAAAAATTATATAAAATTTTCAGAATTTTTCAAGTCATTATCAGGTTATTTGTACGCACCACCACCACCGCCTTATATGTTAGAGGTTTCGGATTTTAAAATGGGTTTATTATTAGAAAATATATTTTAGAACTACTTGTCACTGTTCGATTTTCTTTAAAAAATGTTGAATTATTTTTTAAAATATTCAAATTTCTTTCAGTATAGTTTTTTTATTTTGTAAAATTTAAATAAAAAATATCATTTTTAAATCTAAAAATAAAAATATATTTCTTAATTTATAAAAAAATATTTAACAATTATGAGTATTTACATAAATATTGGGTATACATATAAAAAAAAACAACCATAAGTATATATAAGAATACAAAATATATATAAAAACAATAATATAGGTTACCTTAAATCTAAAATCTCACCCTTTTTTGCCTGGCATGGAAAGGCCTAGTAGCTACCATTCTCTCTCTCCTCGCTTCTCATTTATAATGATAACGCATGGATTCGGCATCCGATTCTTCCTCATCACTTGATGAGGGTGGTGTCTCTAAATTCGCCACCGCCACATCCAGATAATCTTCATTACTCAGCAGCAATTTATCCAGGTTTTCCACAATTTCGGAAAATGTTGGCCTGGCATTGCCATCGAAATGCCAACATTGACGCATCAGCATATAAATATTCAGCGAACATTTGGCTGGTTTTTCCATACGCTGACCAGACATAAGATATGAGTACAATTCCTCCGCGGACATAATCGTGGGATATGGTTGGGCGCCAAATGTCATAATTTCCCATAGTAATATACCATAAGACCACACATCACTCTGAGAATCATAGAATTTCTCTTGCAACGATTCGGGTGCCATCCATTTTATTGGTAAACGTCCATTAGTATTTTTACGATAATAATCGGTATCTTGAATATCACGGGCCAAGCCGAAATCAGCAATTTTCATAACATAATCATCGGACACGAGAACATTACGTGCCGCCAAATCACGATGTATACAACGTCTTGAGGCCAAATATTCCATGCCGCGAGCAATTTGAAAGGCGAAGGAAATTAAATGCTTCTCGGTCAAATGGTGTTCGGGTGGTGTTAGATTTCCTTCCTTATCATAATCCTTAATGGGACGATTTTTATTGAGGAAATCTTTTAAATTACCATGCGGTGCAAATTCCACAATAACATAAAGGGGACCATTTTGCGAGCAACATCCCAGCAGATTGATAATGTTGATGTGTTTTCCAATGATTTTCATGACTTCCATTTCCCGCACCAAACTTGCAATATCGTCATCGGTGTGTCCTTCCTTAACCATTTTGACGGCAACAATGGAATTATTTACCTCAGCCATAACCACACGACCAAATGCACCCTCACCCAAAGTGGCGCCCAATATCAAGGTGTTACGTGGTATCTCCCAATTGGAATCCAGCGGAAATTCATATTCATTAAATGGTGCCGGTTCGGAATTGGAGCTTTGCAAAACTGTGGTCCGTTGTTTTTCAATTTTTACCACTGGCATTATCATGGCATCCATGGAACCTGAGGAATCTCCCGAGGCTGGTTTGTAAACAATAACCTTCTTCGTCCATTGGTGTACAGTTTCAATGCGTTGTTTCAGCAGCTTTTCATGTTTCATTTTACGCCAGACATAGTAGATAAATATGGCCAGGAGTAATAACATCAATAGGATAACCGTTGCCACCACCACCTCCCACAATGTCTGAGAACGTATAACCTTCGTGACCTTGGTCTCCATTGGATCAAGTACCCGCAAATATGCCATACTCATTGATTTGCCCAAACTGTTGATTTCCATACAGGTATACCAGCCCTCCTGATCCTCGGTGACATTTTCAAATCTCAAGACATCATCACCCTCCACCACAGTGGTATTCGGTGAACATGCCGTTGCATTGCACGGTGTAAAGGTCCAACTTTTGACACTGAATAAATCCGATAGAAATTTACAATCCATTTTACCGCTTTCATTGATGAACAAGGTGAGATTCTGGGGAGCCTCCAAACTGATGGGCTTGTGGTTGACACGATCACTGATATGCAACTTCGTGGTGTGATTAATACAACCCAAAGGATTGCACACTTTGCAGGTGTAGTAACCCGAATCGGTTGGTACCAAATCTTCCATGGTTATGGACCATTTAGTTTTCTTAACACGACCCATGTTGCGGGCAATCTTGGTGCCATTCAACAGCCAGGTGATATTAGGTTCCGGTTTACCCACCGCAGGGCAGGCAAGTTGTATAAAGCTTCCCGAAGGTTTGGGAAAAATATTCCTTAGATTTTTGGGATTTTTAAAGCGGGGCATAAAGTCACCTTTTTCATTGGGTGCATCGGGTTCTGTATCCGCACCACCTCCACCGCCGCCTCCATCATCATCATCGTTGTTGTTATTCGTATTCCTATTATCCCGCATCGAATCACTACGTTTTTGTATATCCATATTGGGTGAGGCATAGCCATAATCATCATAATCCATAGCTTCAGTTTGATAATTCCGCCTGGCCATAGCCTCCACGGATTGTATGTGCAGGGCAAAGAATGTTATTAGCAGCGTCAGACCAAAGAATAGACATCTTGGTGTTGTGAAAATTTTCATTGTTTTTTGGTGTTGTTGTTGTTGGTTTCTGCTTTTCAAGTCGGCGACGACGACACTGTGACACTTTGTTGTTAATGCCATGATAGGCGACTACTGAATGTTTGCCGTTTCGTCGTTTTGTAAATTATATCGGTTGTTGAACAGGAGGAGATTTTGTTCACCCTCCCGTGGTTTTATTTTTAACAGGGGAGTTTCACTCAAAAAGGCAAATGCAATGAGAGAGAAGATACAAGGAGAACTACTCAATATGAGTGTAGGTAGGTAGGATGTGTTGTGATCGTTCTCTTTGCAAGGCTACTCAATGATGAGAGAGCAGGTAGGATCTATTTTTATTGCCGCTCTCTCTTCCTGACTTGCTCTTTGAGAATTCGTCACAGTGTGTATGAACTATTCCACTCTCTCTCTTTTCTTGTGTGGGAATTTTATTTTACCGTTAGGAATTCTACCCGTTGCGTTGGGAATTTTATTGTACCGCTAGCGATCTTTGGTCCTCTCTCTCCACTGCTATGTGGGAATTTCAGCAAAAATAGGGTGTGTGTGAAATTTTGTGCGAGAATTGGCGTGATATGGAAATTTTCCGAACTGCTGAAATATATATGTTATTCGCCTCGGCTCTTTGATAAGAAACTTATTGGAGAATATTTTTGAGTTCCTCTGTGATGTCTTTTCTCTCTATCTCTTATATTGTAGATTGGTGTAAATTATTAGGAAGTAAGCTTCACGATCTTGGGCTCTTCTATGATAAACTTATTGGAGAATATTCTTCGGTTCCTCAGTGATGTCTGCCTCTTTCGTTCTCTCTTGGGGATTTTGTGAGTCGATGATGATAAAATTAATTTTTATGTCTCTCTCAATTCAAGGATATTTTCTTAATAAGGACGTGAGAGTGGGTGTTATAATGAGAATAATGTTCAAGGGTTTCTTTTACGATCGCTGGTTAATAAATTTGCCGAAAAGACCTCTCTTTTGGCATAAATGTGGGGGAGTAATTATATTTCTCTTGCCTTTAAGGTAGATAATAAGGGCGTGAGAGTGGGTGTTATGTTTTGTGTAACGTTTAAACCTCTCTCAATGCGTATGTGTAATATTTAATCCTCTCTGATTGTTTTTCGGTCTCAAATTTATTCTCTCTCTTCAAAATTTAAAGAAATATTGATATGGTGTTTTTTCTCTCGGAGTTTTTGGAAATATTTATGACTCTCCTTGGCAAATTGGATTTGACAAAAATTGGCCACTTTCCTCTATTCTTTGTTCTTCGTGGAAAGAGAAATGTCCTTCATTTATTATTGTTCGGGATTTTTGATATCCTTTATTTTTATGATGGATTCAGGATGCACCTCTTGTGGGTGTTTGACCTTTATATTTCGCTTGTATTGTTGTTGTTGCCTTACAAAAATGTCCTCTCTCTCTCAGAATTCTTTTTGCTCTTGATTTTTTGTTTACTCTAATTTGAAGTGGGTATGGAAATTTTTGAACTGGACTCTCCCTGTCTCCTTTTTCCAAATAAAAATATATGACAACTGTGTGGTTTGTTTTTTCGTTGTTGTTGTAGTTGTCACTGGTGTGGGTGGATGTTATGGTACTCTGTCATGCCACATATGTTGCAAGTATGTTTTCTTGTCATATAATGATCCCTTGTTTTCTGAGATCATTCACCGCTTGCCTCTTTCCTTGGTGACGGTGGTGTTTGTTGTTGCTAGTGTTGGTGGTAATGTTGTTGTTCTGATATTCTTTTCCAATGGGTAATGCACCGGAAATCCACTTTAGCAAAAGCAAGAAATGAAAAATCAAGACACACTCCACAGAAGCGTTCTTTTCTTATGCTGCTTCTAGCAGTTGCTCAAAATTTATGATACGATCTGTTGCTTCAGTTGTTAGTGGTGTTGTTTTTGTTGTTGTTGTTATTTAGGAAGCTGATGCCAATGCTTCTATTTGGTGATCTTTGGCAACATGTGTTCGTTTTGCTCTCATCTATATTTAAATTTCGTTATTCTTTACTTCAGCAGCAGGCAGCAGCGATTGATGTTTCTTCTCTGGTTCGGTTCGGTCGATCGGCAGCCCGAAGGGTACCATTAAAAAGCATAAATGTTTCTATGTCAATTGCCGCCTTTTTTCGTTTACTTATGCTTCCATTTACATCCGCCCCTCTGGATTATAGATAAACTCCTCCTCTAGTCTAGGGCCCTTACCGTTAAAAGCAAAGGTAAGCAAAGGAAACAGATCAATGGAATTAGATTGAAATGCTGCCGAACGGTTCGGCTAGGCCTTTTGTGAATGAATGATAGATGGTATATTGATATGACAACAAAACCACCACAAATGATGTTTTTTGATGTTGTTGTTGTTTCTGCTACTATATTGTCAAAAGTAATAATGATGACGATGTGGATGGAGAAAAATAATGATGAGGCTGGCAATCCGAATGCAGTTTCTTTGGTAGATAATGATCACCAAGAAAATGGAAAATTGTCACCAGATTTTGTGTTTTTTTGCTTTTTGGGTGGTTTTTCTTCTGCTGCTTTTCCAAATGTTGCTGTTGTTAATTAAGAATAACTTTTTTTTATATTCCGAAACTATCAATCTTTCTTAAATAGTACTTCTTTCAAAATGTTTTGGTGTCTCTATTTTTGGATTGCTTCTTTTGATGTTTAGTGCTGATAAATTTATAGGTGTTTGTTTTCACTCGTTCGTCCCCACTCTTTTTTTCTGCCGGTCTATTTCTTCTTCTTCCTGAACTAATGATGTTGTATTTTATTGAAGGTGTTCAAAATGAGATAATTTCGTTGACACCTTTCCAGAAAAAATGCATATGGACCGATACATTGATGTCGTTTTTCCGGGTTCGTTGAATAATTAGTATTTTTGTTGTTGGGCGTCCGCGTGTGTGTCAATTTTCAGTTCAAATCTGAAACCAAAGAAAGAGTGAAATGGAATGATTATAAATTATGTTTTTTTCTTTTGGAATTTTTCAAATGAAATGTTAATGGTAAAAGGATTGAAATTCTTGAAATTCGTAAAACAACTTAGTGGAAATTTATTGGGAAAAGTTAGGGTGTTTAGATTTATATGTAGCACAATTATGAGGGCGGGACAATGAGTTATGATTTGATCCAGAACATTTTAATAAAATAAATTTAGTAAAGGCGTGGTTATGTTCAGTGGGGCAGAACATGTATACCCTCCACCATGAGATGGACATACGAAGTACCTCAAACAAGCCAGAACTTACAAAAATATCAAAAATTGGGGATACCGTTATATGGGAAACAAAACGAGGATCCATTTTGTATAATTTTTGGTAGGGATATTTGGCAACCAACAAGAATCTAAAATATCAATTGGGAGGCGCTTCGGTTGAAGAAAGTGACCAAAATACCGAATAATAGGGATTCAGTTATATGGTGCCTAACCTGAAACATAGGAGAAATTTTTAGGGAGATTTTTTTACCCAATGAGAGTCCAAAATATTAATTTGCAGTCAATTGTTTTGCAAAACCCAAAAATTTAAATTTGGAAGATACGGTTATATGGGGGCTACCCAAAAAAGTGGATTACATATTTCATATGAGGTATATCGGTCCAGGTTTCAACATATAACGGTACCAACAAATATTCGGTATAATAGGTATTTTTGGCACGTTTTTCAAATGAATTGGCTGTAGTTTGCTACGATTAGAACTCATTGGGTATCAAATCTTGCTACCGAAAATAATCAAAGTTGGTCCATTTTCAATGTAGCTCCAATATTACGGTACCCCTATAATTCGGTATTCTAGAGCCTTAGACACGTTTTTGAACAGAATTAGATTTAAATTGGTGTTTTGGATTTACGTTGGTTATCAGATGTACCTACGGAAAAATATAAATGTTGGCTTATATGTCGGGGTAGCACCCAATATTCGGTATTTTGATGATATTGGGCACATGTTTCTATCCAATTGGATGTAATTTGTTATTTTGGCTTGTGGAAAATAGTAAAACTTCCTACTAAAATGCTCAATGTTGGTCCATCTTTTAGGAAAATCACCAATCACAAACATCACCAATTCCGGGTAGTCCCTATATTATTCGATATTTTGGGAGGTGTGGGCATGTTTTTTAAACGAATACTTAGAGCGTATTCGTTTGAAAAACATGATATATCAAATTCTTGTGGGATGTAAAATCTTCCTACCCAAAATTATCAATGTCAGGATACTGTATGGCATAGCTCCCATAGAACGATACCATTCCATTTTCGGTATTTTAAAGACTTTAACCGTATTTCTCAACCGATGGGACTTTAATTTGGATTAAGGGATCTGGAAGACTGACTTATATACAACCAGCAAGGATACTTCAAAAGTCGAACAGAGTCGACTATATGTTAGCCTTCACAATTTTGGATAAGATGCTCATATGTACAATATCGTTAGATAGAATAGAGATAGCATCATTGTAGGACCATTGAAATTGAATCGGAAGAAATTCACTGCATGAAGTACTGGGATATATGAAGTGAATTAAAACTGTCCGTACACATACCTCCATTTGCACAATTTGCATGGAATCGAACAGAAATATATGAAGGAGCTATATCTACATCTGAACCGAACAAAATATCGTGCAAATTATATAGAATGGGACTGAAGAATGTATGTGAGATATATTTAAATCTGAGTCGATTTCAAACTTAACAAAAAATCATACTAGACTACATTCCATAACTACTGCTAAATTTCGTGAATATTGAACAAACATAGACTCCTCCGTGCACCATTTACATAAAATCGGACGAAAATATATACGGGAGCTGTATCTAAATCTGAACCTATTTCAAAACCAGTGAGCGGAGCAGTATAGTCGGACGGGGCCGACCATACGATACCCTACACAACTGAGATTGGGCAATATTTCGCGATATTTGCACTCTTTTGACTTTTGACTGGGTCAGCAAATGTTACTAGGCGTTGTCCTTGACCATAACTGGAACCTCATGGAACATTTCAAATCGATCCGCGCTTTATTTCCGCCCTCCAGTGTGGTAATAGGTTATTAAATAATATCTGAATACGTAAGCATCTGTAAATATTTAAGTGTAACGCCCGCATCCATGTGCCTACGACAATATAATTGGTATCTATTAAAAGATCAACCACTCCTCTTGGATATACTATCAACTACTCGGGTCTACGTCCTTCAGTGGTAAATATATACGCTATAGAATACAAATGTTGTCATTTTTCACACAAAAGTTAGGGTCCATTTGACCCGCTAAATATTGACCGATCTTTATCAAAACAGGCATGCTTATTCTCTGGCCCGATTCGCTTCTCCATGCAAAAAAAAAGCCGACAAAAATAAAGTTTTTGGTCCATTTCATCCCCTAAATATTAACCGATCAAAAACAATATGGGACTTCATTAGCCAGAACCCATCCTACATGCAACATTTCGTGAAGATTGGTCCATAACTACCTGTATAGTGTTTACAAATTATAATGGACAGACAGACGGACACACATGCCTAGATCGACTCATCTAGTC
>NW_026882224.1:27500-40752 GCF_032173495.1 Musca vetustissima | reverse complement strand
TTCGTCTGATTTATGGTAAATGTTGTACCAAAGTCCCTACATATCTTTCGATTTGCACAAAATTTGGCATAGCGTACTGAATTGAGCCACGAAAGATGTGTGCCAAGTTTCGTGAAAATCGGTTCAGATTTAGATATAGCTCCCATATATAGTTTCGCCCGGTTTTAGGTAAATAGTCCCTATATATAAAGTCCCTATATAAATAAAATAAAGTCCCTATATATCTTTTGATTTGCAAGAAATTTGGCATAGCGTACTGAATTAAGTCTTGAATGATGTGTGCAGAGTTTTCTGAAAATCGGTTCAGATTTAGATATAGGTCCTATATATGTATATATATATATTAAGGTAATTGGTGCATCAAAGACCCTATATATCTTTCGATTTGCACGAAATTTTGCATATCGAGCATACTGAATTACGTCTATAATAATAACAAGCCATGTCTGTTGGATACATATGTAGAATATACCCAAAGTGGTGAAGGGTATCATATAGTCGGCCCCGTCCGACTTTACTACTTTTCTTACTGTTTTTTTTTTTTTGTTTGGCTGTTTGTTCTCTTCTTTTGGTTTGTTTATAAAGTGCCGCTTAATTAGCTATTGTCATGTGTAAGACAGGGTATTAATAAACACCGCGAACACACAAACTCAAATGCAAACACACACACACATAAATAGACTACCCACATAATCCCGAGGCCGTTTTAGTTAAGGTTTTACTCGTTTACAAATTTCTTTTTGACGAGCCTGCTAAAACTCCTTCATCTGCCCGTTCTTTTCCTCAAGGCCTTTTTCGAATTTAAAATAGTGGAAATTATCCGTAGTTAAGATGTGTAGATCTTAAATGGAGACAACATAGTCAGATTTCCACATATACGGCTTGCTGACAAATTATCCTTGTTTATCCTTTGCCACATCAAATGTCACAAAGACTTTCGCTTTTAGTTTTTATGGAAAAGGAAAGGCATGGGTTTTATTAAGGCCTTTAACAGCAGTTTGGCAACCAGGGGCGTGGAGGTATGTGGAAAAAGGCGGCTGCTTCTTTAATAAAGTCTTGCGTTTCCTGTCCTGAACCCTCTTAGCCACCATCCTGTTTTTGACAATTAGAGTGGAAAAATCCTCTGGAAGGCTTCAACGGGGGTAAGAAACCTTATAACAAAAACATAAACATATGTCCCCAAATGAAAAAAAGAAATATGAGCAATAAAAGATAATAAGCTGTCTTTACTTAGCTCAGTTGACAGCAAAGCCGAAGCAGTTTTCTGTGGAGGGATTTGTATGCAAAAGCCAAGTAACAGCTTTCCCTCTTTAATATTTAACAGACAGAAGGGATGAAAATCTTAGGAAGGATTTCTGGCTTATTGATATAGAGGATGGTGTCCTTGTATATGAAATTAGCTAAGGCAAGAACAGCGCAAATGAGTGGAGACAAGAGGGGAAGGTATTCTTGGTGGTTTTTATACCCTTCACCACTCTGTGGTACAGGGTATTATGTCTTTGTGCATATGTTTGTAACAGGCAAAAGGAAACGAGATAGACACATGGTTCCTTTTGAGAATATGCATAGAATCACTTTCTGAGTCGATTTATGCATGTCCGTCCGTCTGTCCGTCCGTCCGTCCGTCTGTAGATGTTGAATTGTAAACAAAGTACAGGTCGCATTTATGATCCGATTTGAATGAAATTTAGCACAGGTCACTTATTTGGCCCAAGGACGAACCCTATTGAAATTGGGAAAAATCGGTTCAGATTTAGATATAGCTCCCATATATATATTTAACCGATTTAATGTAAACGGTCCCTATATATCTTTGGATTTGCACGAAATTTGGTACAGCCTAATCACTGATAAAAGTTTTATTTCAATCAGACACCCGCTCGAAATAAATATGGAAGCTATAGCTGCATCTGTACCAATTTCAACAAAACGCAATAACGTCATTCAAGCCTCAATTTGATACATTGTTCAAAATTTCGTGTTAATCGGACAAACATTAGGATTTTGAAGAGCCATTTGTAAAATCGGACGAATAAATGAATATGTGAGAGCTATGTAGAAATCTGAGCCGATCCTAAACTTACCACACATCATTCTAAACCCAATTCAGTACGCTATGACAAATTTCGTGCAAATCCAAGAATATGTAGCGAATTTGGTGCACCATTAACATAAAATCGGACGAAAATATATGGGAGCTATATCTAAATCTGAACCGATTTTCACGAAACTTACTACTCATCATTCTAGACTCCATTCAGGACGTTATGTCAAATTTCGTGCAAATCGAAGGATATATAGGGACTTTGGTGCACTATTTACCTCAAATCGGAGAAACTATATATAGGAGCATTATGTAGATCTGAACCCATTTTCAGGAAACTTAACACACATCATTCTAGACCTAAATCATTAGGCTGTGCCAAATTTCGTGCAAATCGAAAGACATATAGGGACTTTAGTACACCATTTACCTTAAATCGGACGAAAATATATATGGGAGCTATATCTAAATCTGAACCGATTTTCTCGAAACTTGCCACACATCATTCTGGACCTAAATCAGTACTCTGTGCCAAATTTCATGCAAATCGAAAGATATAGAGGGACTTTGGTTTCCCATTTACCTTAAATTGGACGAAAATAGGTATGGGAGCTATATCTAAATCTGAACCGATTTTTCCCAAATTCAATAGGGTTCTTATTTGGTCCAAATTTCATCCAAATCGAATTATAAATGCGACCTGTACTTTGTTTACAATTTAACATCTACAGACGGACAGACGGACATGCATAAATCGACTCAGAAAGTGTTTCTATGCATATTCTCAAAAGGAACCATGTGTCTATCTCGTTTCCTTTTGCCTGTTACAAACATATGCACAAAGACATAATACCCTGTGGTGAAGGGTATAAAAATCCACGCCTTGGGCTAAGCATTGAAAAATAATTTTCTCTTAGCCTGTATATGCGTATAATTACTCTGCATTAATTATACGCACCCTGGAAATACATTAATTTTCTAATAATAATACTAATACGCCCTATGGTCAATCACAAAAGTAAAATCATTTATAATTCATTAATATAATTATCTTACCTTTAAGAAATCCATAAGTTTTTCGTAGAACTATTATTTCCCGATGTGTATATACATAGATATGAAATTCCATCAATCATTTATTATGGCAAAATTTCGTTATAACAGACCATTTATGTTATTGGCTAAATGTTTTCGAAATCAATTAACTATCTATTTGCGAATCAACTTAAGTTAATTACCTTTTCCGAAAGGAAGAAAAATAAACTTTGGAGAAATTTCCAATATGTTAGAGACCAAAATCGGAGAGGAGAAACACAAAAAAACACATGAGTAATATAAATTTGTATATGTCAAAATCAGAACAGACAGAAATGGCAATCACATAGGAAGCAAAGGAAAACGATACAAAAGAATGAAAAAAGAAATGCCAAGAATTTAGGGAACCTTCAACAATAATGATTGTTATTTGTATTATTATGTCTTCATAACTTTGATTAGTTCTGATTAGAGTTTTTTTTTTCTTTTCGGCCAAGCTGTGTGATTAAATCCTATTATTTGCTGCTTGTTTTTATATTTATGCGAGACCTTCGGAGGCAACAATGTGTATTAATTAAATTGTTTGTAGTCACGTAAAAGTATAATTTCCTATATTTTCCTGTTCCTTCATTCCCCTCTTCTATACCCAAAAAAAAAACCAAGAATGTGTTTCATTGTGGCCTGTGCGAATGGCCACAATCAGTGCGGATTCGGTTTTGTACCATAATAATTGATTTACTGGTCGTATTGAGTCTTGTCAATAGTCCTCACACACAATTTGACTGATTACGATGATTTTTATTAGAAAATTATTTTGCCATAAATCACTAATCAAGTCATGAATTTAATATGGAAATAATTTTAACATTGGTCAAATGGGTGTATGAGTATCGATACCACTCATACGATCTCAGGAATGGAATATTTTTTAATTTTTAAAAAACATTTTAAATGACTGCAAATAAGCGTTGATTTT
Source organism: Musca vetustissima (assembly GCF_032173495.1). Taxonomy (NCBI): domain Eukaryota; kingdom Metazoa; phylum Arthropoda; class Insecta; order Diptera; family Muscidae; genus Musca; species Musca vetustissima. The sequence continues at coordinate 36,697 of NW_026882224.1, read as the reverse complement.
GTAAAAAATATTTTTTTCAAGGCCTACAAATAAGCTTGGATTTTTATACCCTCCACCATAGTATGGAGGGTATATTAAGTTTGTCATTCCGTTTGTAACTCATCGAAATATTCATTTCCGACCCTATATATATTATTGATCAGGGTAAAATTGTAAGACGATCTAGCCATGTCCGTCCGTCTGTTGTAAGGAATTCTGAAGGAATTGAGATAGGGTGCTGAAATTTTGCATACGTTTGTCTTTTGTCTGCAGGCAGGTCAAGTTCGAAGATGGGATATATCGGTCCACGTTTAGGCATAGCTCCCATATTACAGTACCTCCTAATTTTCGGTATTTTGGGGTTCTTGAGCTCGTTTTTCAACCGAACACGTTGAAATTTGGTGCATTGCGTTCTTATTTGGTAAAAGATGTCTCCACAAAAAATTATAAATATAGGTCCACTTTTTCTGGTAGCCCCCATAAAACGGAACCTCCTAATTTTCAGTATTTTGGGAATTTTGATCGTATTTTTCCACCGAATTGGCTGTAATTTAGTATTTTGAGTTCCTAATAGGTACCAAATCTCTCCACAAAAAATTACAAATATGGGTCCATTTTTTCGGATAGCCCCTATATAAGGGTACCCCCAATTTTCGGTACTTTGGGGTTCTTGAGCGCGTTTTTCAAACGAATTCTTTGAAATTTGGAACATTGGTCCCAAATATCTAAACTAAAATTATAAATATCGGTCCACTTTTTCTTGCAGCCCCCATATAACGGTACCCCCCCAATTTCCGTATTTTGGGGGTTTTGATGAATTGGCTGTTATTTAGTACTTTGAGTTCTTATTGGGTAGCAAATTTCTCCACTAAAAATTATAAATATAGGTCAATTTTTTCGGATAGTCCCCATATAAGGGTACCCCCAATTTTCGGTATTTTGGGGTTCTTGAGCGCGTTTTTCTAACAAATTCGCTGCAATTTGGTATTTTATAGTCGTATGTGGTAAGAAATCTTCCCACCAAAAATTATTAATATTCGCCCCCTTTTTGGGGTAGTCCCCATATAACCCCCTTGTTTATATTAAAATAGTTATCAGATTTGTTCCGCGTTTTGGGTTTGGTTCTAAGACTCTGTTGTAATTATTTCACCTGCGGAGGATATCGAGATAAAAAAATAGAACGTAAGGTTCGATGAACTATATATGAACTATAACCCGCATTTAGGCCTAGCTCCTGTGAGGGAGGTACCAGAAGAAGTGGACCGATATTCCCCATCTTCGAACTTGAACTAAGTTTGGAAGAAATAATATTTTCTGAAACAAATTTGGTCCAAAGAAACGTGTGGTCTAGAAACATTTAACTGTGTCAAAGTGTATACACCCTCCTTAGCCATAAAGCTGAGGGTATATTAACCATTAAAAATTTCTGAAATATGTTTTATATTTTACATTATGATTTACATAATCGGTTTGTAGAAATGTCGATATAGTGGAGGGTACCCAAAGTTCGGCCCGTCCGAACTTAACCCTTTTTCACTTGTTTCAAGTTATTTTTTCAATGCCTATCTCCAGGCGTGGAAATTTTAAGAGGTGGATTTTCTACAAATATATTTCTAACCTTCCTTAAGGCATAGATTTTAAAAAATTGTTTTTCAATACAATCTTCCATATTAAATATATTCTTGCATACTTTTAGGCGCGTGTATATTTTATAAATATATTTTCATCATATAAGATTCGAAGCTGCCTACCTTTGTCAACATTTCAAAATCAATCTGTAAAAGTGAAAAAAAATGTTTCTGTTTTCCTTTTTTTCCATTCAATAAAATAACAAGTCAATCGAAATACTAGACAAATAAATAAAACAACATGTTTGTTCAAGATAACAACATCTTTCATTCTATGACAATTCAAGGTAATACCCTTTCTCCTCGAGAAAAGGGATTTTGTCTTCATTTGACCTTTGGCTCGAAGAAGAAGAACATCAAATTCGAATCAATAATGGAATGGGTGAATGGTTGACTTGACTTGACATGTTTTGATAAGACTGAGAGGAGATTTTCAATTAAAAAAAAACGCTGCTTTCCTCAAAAATATTTGAGGAAAGTGAAAAATGAAATGGGGTGAGCGAGCTGACACCTTTGAATAGTGGGTTACAAATTACGTTGAAAACAAAATGTGAGTGGAGGAGGCCTTTTGACCGATTTCAAATTGCCAGGATGATATTATAGGGAAAATATTTTTTTTTTTTCATTTAGGGCAATGTCATATTTTAATTATAGATTTCGTTGTGGAAATAAATTCAAAACCACAAAAAAATTCAAAACCACAAAAAACGCACACACAACAAAATAAATAATCCATTTGTATTTCAAAACCACATTTAATAACATTCCGTATAAAATCTATTAACTTTCAATGGTTGTTAGTATTTGTTTTTCAAATTTTTTTTCTGATATCCCCTTTTCCATTCTAAATGTTTCCAATTGGTTTAATTTTATTTGTGTTGTTCATTTTTTCCAGTTACTTTTGCCACTTCTCTCACTGACTCTTGCGGCTTTTTGTTTCACACATTTTCGCTATAATTAAAAAAAAATATCCAAACTGTTTATTTAATTAAACCATTCATTAATAAATTATGATGCTGTTGGTTGATAATAACAATGTTGATATTGTTAGTAAAACAAAAGTGTTCAAAGAATGGAATGAAAATTAAACAATTTTCCATAACAATAATGAAATATAATTATATTAAACAAGAAAGAGGAAAAAACAACATTGATATGAAAAATAAAATAAATACACTCAAAAAAAAAAAAATTATGCCCAAAAAGAAGCTATAAAAATAATTTTTAAAAAATCTACGCCTTAAGGGCGAAAATTAAAAAAAAAAATGCACTCCTTACGGTAGACTATGAAATTGGACTACAAAAATTATTTGTAAGAAATCTTGTAGGTTTTTATTCAAACACCCCCTTCTTGCGAGCTCCACGAAAATCAAAAAAAAATATTATTTCAAAAATCCATGCCTTGAGGGATTCACATAAAATATTATTACGAAAATCCACTACTTCGGAAAAAATCGTATTTCAAAAATTCTCGTCTTTTGAGCTTTAGGAATAATATTATGTCAAAAATCCACGCCAGGAAGGACTCAGAAAGAAATATTTTCTAAAAATCCACCCCTTGTGAGTTGCAGGAAAAATATTATTTCAAACATCTACTTCCTGTGGATTTGAGAACAAACACTATTTTAACCAGTAAGTAAAGTAGTAAAGTCGGACTGGGCCGACTATATGATACCCTTCACCACTTTGGGTATATTTTACATATGTCTCCTAACAGACGACGCGTTTTATTATAAATCTATACCAGAACCGATTTCAAGGAAACTTGCCAGAGACTAATTTATATAACATCAGTACGGTGTGTCGATCGGCCTAGCTATGGATCTTTTCACGTAGCTTAGCAACATCATTCTAGACTTAATTCAGTACCCTGTACCAAAATTCGTGCAAATCGAAAGATATATCGGGTCTTTGATGCACCAATTACCTTAAATCGGATGAAAATACATATGGGAGCTATATCTAAATCTGAACCGATTTTCACGAAACTTGGCAGACATCATTCTCGATTTTATTCATAACTCTGTGCCAAATTTCGTGCACATCAAAAAATTTCCAGGGAATTAAATGGACTATTTACCTAAAATCACACGAAGCTATATATGGGAGCTATATCGAAATCTGAACAGATTTTCACGAAACTTTGCACACATCATTCTATTCTTAATTTCAAATTTCATACAAATGGAAAGATATATAGGGACTTTGGTACACAATTAACCTTAAATCGGACGAAGATATATATGGGAGTTATATCTAAATCTGAACCGATTTTCACGAAACTTGGCAGACATCATTCTAGATTTAATTTAGTACGTTGTGTCAAATTTCGTGCAAGTCAAAAGATTTCCAAGGACTTTAGTGGACTATTTTCCTAAAATCGGAGCTATATGTAAATCTGAACCGATTTTCACGAAACTTTGCACACATTATTCTAGACTTAAATCAGTACGCTGTGCCAAAATTTTACCTAAAATCGGGCGAAACTATATATGGGAGCAATATCGAAATCTGAACCGATTTTCGCGAAACTTGGCACACATCATTCTAGAATTAATTCAGTACGATGTGCCAAATTTCGTGCAAATCGAAAGATATATAGGGACTTTGGTACACCATTTACCTTAATTCGGACGAAAATATATATGTGGGAGCTATATCAAAATCTGAACCGATTTTCACGAAACTTTGCACACATTATTCTAGACTTAATTCAGTATGCTATGCCAAAATTTGTACAAATCAAAAGATTTCCAGGGACTTTAGTGGACTGTTTACCTAAAATCGGGCGAAACTATATATGGGAGCTATATCAAAATCTGAACCGTTTTTCGCGAAACTTTGCACATATCATTCTAGAATTAATTCAGTACACTGTGCCAAATTTCGCAAATCGAAAGATATATAGGGACTTTGGTACACCATTCACCTTAAATCGGACGAAAATAGATATGGAAGCTATATCCATTTTTCCCAATTTCAATTGGGTTCGTCCTTGGGCCAAACAAATGAGCTGTGCCAAATTTCATCCAATTCGGATCATAAATGCGACCTGTACTTTGTTTACCATTTAACATGGACAGACGGACGGACGGACGGACATGCATAAATCGACTCAGAAAGTGATTCTACGCATATTCTCAAAAGGAATCATGGGTCTATCTCGATTATTTTTGCCTGTTACAAACATATGCACAAAGACATAATACCCTGTACCTCAGTGTGGTGAAGGGTATAAAATAAATTTTAATAAAATCCATGCCTTAGGAAATGCTATAAATATAAATTTTAGAAAATCAACGACGCATAATAAGCTTAAAAACACACGCTTTAAAACAAGCTATAGAAATAATTATTAAAAAATCCACCCTTGAGGTAATCCAGAAAAACTTTTTATTAAAACATCAGATCCTTTATTTGGTCTAGAAAAATAGTTTGTAAGAAACCCAAACCTCTACGTCATATCGATTTTATTTTAAGCAATCTCAGGCACTGTTTGGGTAAGTATGAGTCATGTTAGAGATCATACCCTCCATGGAGCACATTGTAAATACGTGCAATGGGTCGCATGATTACTATCGCAACTCATACGCTCCGAAAAAATTAAACATAGGTCTTCATATTTCGAAATATAATTTTTCAAATCCCCGAATTGTAGCTATTCAGAAAAATTTATATTTTTTTTTAAATCCATGCATTTAGGGTTTGCCGAAGAGTAAATCAGCATCTAACGACCTTTGAGAAGTCCAGACCTTTTGCGTTTCTGATCAAATATTTGTTTTTAAAGTTCCCGCCTTATCGCCTTCTCGAATCTTACGTCTCTAATAAGAACCCATGCCTTTTAGGCTGAACGAGGAATACTTTTATAAAGACCCAGAGTTCTTAGCTTTCACGAGAAATATTTTTTTAATTTAAGATTTCTGGACTTTACGAAAACTATTTTTAAAACAATCCATGATTTTTGGCTTTAGGAAAATATATTGAAAAAAAATCGCAGTGATATTTATTAAAATATTTAAAAAATCCACGCCTTATGGATTTCCAAAAAGTAAATATTTTATAGTGGCCTCAAATTCCTGTTAAAAGTCACAGTACATTAGGCCTATGGTGCGTATGAGTGGTGACAACACGCATACGCTTTAATGCATTTATTGTGAGATTAATTGTTTTTAGATGAAAACAAAAATTACCCGCAGATTTTAGTGTATCAAAATGCATTTAGGTGGAAAAAATCCTATGAAATTATTTCCAATAAATAATTTATGATAATCACATTATATAGTAAATAGTTGTTGTTGCAATTGTTAATCTATGTTGTGATTCGGTTTTTTGCTGCCGCCATTGAACAGCTGTTACAAAAGTAATTAATGCCGATGTTTGCGAACATATAAACATTAATTTTAATTAAAACAAAACCCAGCTGAGATAGCCAGACGACCATACTGCCAGTTCTGCAACCGCACAAATAATTCCAGGGCTGAAGTTCTCATATACATATTTTTTTTCTGAGAAGAAAAACATATATAATATATTTAAAAATTACTGATTGTTCTCAAATGTTCGAGTGGTTTTTACTTGTCTGTTCGTCCGTCCGTAGTTTGCCTCAATGTTTGGCATAAATCCACAAATATGTAAAATCCTTTCATACACAATTGCAATATTAAATAATGTTGCAAATTAACAACTTTTTGTGGATTATGAAAAGCAAGAGAAAGGGAACCAAGAGAGCGACGAAAAAATGAGGAGGGTAGGACAGAAAAACAACATTATATATAAATAACAAAATGTATATTAAGTGGTTAAATGTTTTATAATAGTTTTAAATTGCCATTAAATTTTATGTACGGGGATTGTGCACAGAAGTGGCTGCCAATAAAGCTGGGGAAAAAATGTCCAACAATAAATAATAAAAAATGATTTTGTAGTATTTACAAATTGACTTATTAATTGTATTAATGACTTAATAATCTATTTATTTTTTTGTTAATTGAATTTGAATTAAACGGGAATAAAATAATTATTTAAATCAACTTATGCATAACAATAACAAAAAACAATGGTGTGTATGAAGTATGACAACACTCATACGCACCATGGTGCCGTAAATAAATATCAATTAGAAAATAATTCATGTAAAAAGTCCATGGCAGAAGGGCAGCTATAAAATAATTCATAAAGGATCCAACGCCTTATCGGTTTCACGAAAATAATTCATTAAGGGCTCTACGTCTTGTGGGTTTAAAAAATCTACGCCTCATGGACAGCTAGAAAAAAATTATTTTAAAAATTTAAGGGCATTTAGAAAATAATTCTTAAAAAAATCTGGACCTCAATGACAGCGAGAAAAAAATGCTTAAAAACGCATCAAAGGTAGCTAGAAAATAAATCAACGCCTTGTGGGCTTCACGAAAATAATTCTTTAATAAATCCACGCCTTGTGGGCTTCACGAAAATAATTCTTTAATAAATCCACGCCTTGTGGGCTTCACGAAAATAATTCTTTAATAAATCCACGCCTTGTGGGCTTCACGAACATAATTCTTTAATAAATCCACGCCTTGTGGGCTTCACGAACATAATTCTTTAATAAATCCACGCCTTGTGGGCTGCACGAAAATAATTCTTTAATAAATCCACGCCTTGTGGGTTTCACGAAAATAATTCTTTAATAAATCCACGCCTTGTAGGCTTCACGAAAATAATTCTTTAATAAATCGACGCCTTGTGGGCTTCCCGAAAACAATTCTTTAATAAATCCACGCCTTGTGGGCTTCACGAAAACAATTCTTTAATAAATCCACGCCTTGTGGGCTTCACGAAAAAAAATTAAATCCATGCCTCCATAGCACCTCAAAAATAATTCCTGACACACTTTACACCCCAAGGTGCTCTTCCACAAAATATTGAATAGAAATCTACGCCCCCTGAACAACTCCAAAAAATATTTTAAAGAAATGATCGCTCTCTGAAGTTCCACAAAATAGTACTTAAAACAGTAAGGAAAGTAGTAAAGTCAGAAGGGGCCGACTATTTGATACACTTCACCACTTTGGATATATTATTATATATTCATCAGAGGGAATCCTAACAGAATCCTACTTTTGAAGGACCATTAACATGAAATTAAACATGTCATTCTGCAACCTATACTAAATTTTGGTCAGATATAGAGTTTCTTCTTACAATGGTACAAAATTATGTAAATAAATTTAAAGCAAAATATCGAAATATAAACCGATTTCATCGAAACTTGTCACATGTGAGGTTACACTTATTTCAGTATGTTTTGTGCATTCGGCCACATTTTGAGTTCTTCATTTAGTTATACATCCAAATTTCGTGCAATTCGAAAGATATATAGGGACTTTGGTGCACTATTTACCTAAAATCGGACGAAAGTATATATAGGAGCTATATCTAAAACTGAACCGATTTTTACGAAATTTAACACACATATTTCTAGACTTAATTCAGTACGCTGTGCCATATATCGTGCAAATCGAAAGAAATATAGGGACTTTGGTGCACTATTTACCTAAAATCGGACGAAAATATATATGGGAGCTATATCTAAATCTGAACCGATTTTCAGTACGCTATGCCAAATTTCGTGCAAATCGAAAGATATAGGGGGACTTTGGTGCCCCATTTACCTTAAATCGGACGAAAATATATATGGGAGCTATATCTAAATCTGAACCGATTTTTCCCAATTTCAATGGGGTTCGTCCTTGGGCCAAATAAGTCACTTGTGCCAAATTTCATCCAAATCGACCTGTACTTTGTTTACAATTTAACATCTACAGACGGACGGACGGACATGCATAAATCGACTCAGAAAGTGATTCTATCAATGTTCTCAAAAGGAACCATATGTCTATCTCGTTTCCTTTTGCCTTATGCACAAAGACATAATACCGTGTACCACAGGGTTGTGAAGAGTATACAAATCCAAACCCTACAACTCAAAAACCATGTCAGGTAAACTGTTCTGAGAAATATGTTTTTCAATCCACGTCTTTGGTCGACTCCAAAAAAAATGTTATTTAAAAATCCACGCCTTATGGACTATTCCTAAAAATATTATTTAAAAATCAACGCCTTTTGGGCTATTCCAAAGGTATGTTTTTAAATCCTTTCCAACAAATATTTTTTGAACCTTTCCAACAAATATTTTTTTTAAATCCAAGCCTGGTGGACTTTTCCAAAAAATTATTGTTTAAGTTTCTGGAGACCTTTCCTGGGTACGTATGAGTGACGCCAGCCATCATACGCTCCCATGAATGTATTGTGACTACGTCCCATGGATCGTATGATTACTGACGTAACTCATACTTTCCATAACTCAAAGGAATATTTTTCTTTTTCATTTAAACCCTATCGAAGATATCAAAATTTCGAAATAAAAAAACTCATTCCCACCTACCTCCACAATGATCCTTAAAATCGCTACAGCAATCACCCAGCTTCAAACATGCATGATCACAATAACACGGTTTATCATTCAAATCCGCAATGATGACATTAATCGTTGGCTTCTATACCGCACACACGATGAATCACGGCCATTGCAGCATAATTGTGCTTCAC
>NW_026882224.1:0-22500 GCF_032173495.1 Musca vetustissima | reverse complement strand
CGAGATAATTCCCCAAATTCGGACTTCAACTAAATTTGGAAGACATAATAAGGAGGGATGAAATCAAATTTTTCTGAAACGGATTTGGTCCCAAGAAACATGGGGTCTAGAACCAATATTTCTATGAGGCACATTTTCACCGTGTGAAAGTGTGTACACACTAATTAGCAATAAGGCTGAGGTATAATTTTCTATTAAAAATTACTGTTTACATAATCGGTTTGTAGAAATGTCTGTATAGGTCCATTTTTTGGTATGTTCCCTATATTTTCATTTCAAGTACCTGTATATTTATGGTGGAGGGTATCCAAAGTTCGGACCGGCCGAACTTAACGCTTTTTCACTTGATTAAAACTATTTTTTCAATGCCTAGTCAAAGCCTACAAATAGGCGTGGATTTTTATAGCCTTCACCACACTTTGGTACAGGGTACTATGTCTATGCGGATATGTTTGTAAGAGGCAAAAGGAAAAGAGATAGACACATGGTTCCTTTTGAGAATATGCATAGAATCACTTTCTAAGTCGGTTTATGCATATCCGTCCGTCTGTCTGTCTGTCCATGTTAAATTGTAAACAAAGTACATGTAGCATTTATGATCCGAATTGTATGAAATTTGGTCCAGCGCCCTGGGGTCAAACAAGCCCTATTCAAATTGGGAAAAATCGGTACAGATTTAGATATAACTCCCATACATATTTTCATCCGATTTTAGGTAAATGGTGCACCAAAGTCCCTATATATCCTTCGATCTGCACGAAATTTGGCATATCGTACTGAACTGAGCCTGGAGTGATGAGTGGTAAGTTTCGTGAAAATCGGTTAATATTTAGATATAGCTCCGAGATATATTTTCGTCCGATTTAAGATAAATGGGTCTCCAAAGTCCCTATATATTATTCGATTTGCACGAAATTTGGCATAAAGTACTGAATTAGGTCTATAATGATGTGTGTTAAGTTTTGTGAAAATCGGTTCAGATTTAGATATGGCTCCCATATATATTTTCGTCCGATTTAAGGTAAATGGGGCAACAAAGTTCCTATATATCTTTCGATTTGGACGAAATTTGGCATAGCGAACTAAATTAAATCTAGAACGAAGTGTGTTAAATTTCGTGAAAATCGGTTGAGATTTAGATATAGCTCCCATATATAGTTTCGTCAGATTTTATGTAAATGGTGCACCAAAGTCCCTATATATCCTTTGATTTGCACGAAAATTGGCATAGCGTACTGAATTGAGTCTTGAATGACGTGTGTTAAGTTTCAAAAAAATCGGTTCAGATTTGGATATAGCTCCCATATATATTATCATCCGATTTTAGGTAAATAGTGCACCAAAGTACCTATATATCCTTTGATTTACACGAAATTTGGCATAGCGTACTGAATTGAGCCTAGAGTGATGTCTGCCAAGTTTCGAGAAAATCGGTCCAGATTTAGATATAGCTCCCATATATATTTTCGTCCGATTTAAGGTAAACGGTGTGCCAAAGTCCCTATATATCTTTCGATTTGCACGAAATTTGGCAAAGCATACTGAATTAAACCTAGAATGATGTATACTAAGTTTCGTGAAAATCAGACCAGATTTAGATATAGCTCCCATATATAGTTTTGTCCGATTTTATGTAAATGGTGCACCAAAGTCCCTATATATCTTTCAATTAGCACGAAATTTGGCATAGCGTACTGAATTAAGTCTAGAATGATGTGTGCTGAGTTTCGTGCAAATCGGTTCAGATTTCTATATAGCTCCCATATATAGTTTCGTCCGAGTTAAGGTAAATGAAATTTGGCAAAGCATACTGAATTAAACCTAGAATGATGTATACTAAGTTTCGTGAAAATCGGTTTAGATTTAGATATAGATCCCATATATATTTTCGTCCGATTTTATATAAACGGTGCACCAAAGTCCCTATATATCCTTCAGTTTGCACAAAATTTGGCATAGCGTACTGAAGTGAGTCTAGAGCTATGTATGTGACGTTTTGTGAAAATCGGGTCAGATGTAGATATAGCTCTCATGTATATTTTCGTCCGATTTTATGTAAATCCCTATATATATTTCGATTAGCACGAAATTTTGCATAGCGTACTCAATTAAGTCTAGAATAATGTATGCTGAGTTTTATGGAAATCGGTTCAGATTTAGATATAGCTTTAATATATATTTTTGTCCGATTTTATGTAAATGGTGCCCTAATGTCCCTATATATCCTACGATTTGCACGAAATTTGGCACAGCGTACTGAATTAAGACTAGAATGATGTGTGTTAAGTTTCCTGAAAATCGGTCCCGATTTTGATATAGCTCCCATATATATTTTTGTCCGATTTAAGGTAAATGGTGAACCAAAGAATCTTTATATCCTTCGATGTGCACGAAATTTGGCATATCGTACTTCAATTAGTCTAGAGTGATGTGTGCTAAGTTACGAGAAAATCGGTTCAGATTAAGATATAGCTCACATATATATTTTCGTCCGATTTAAGGTAAATTGTGCACCAAAGTACCTATATATCATTTGATTTGCACACAATTTGGCATAGCGTACTGAATTAAGCCTAGAACGATGTGTGTTGAATTTTGGGCAAATCGGTTCAGATTTAGATATAGCTCCCATATATATTTTCGACCGATTTAATGTAAATGGTGCACCAAAGTCCCTAAATATCTTTCGATTTGCACGAAATTTGGCGTAGCGTACTGAATTGGGCCTAGAGTGATGTCTGTTAAGTTTCGTGAAAATCGGTTCAGATTTAGATACAGCTCCCATATATATGTTCGTCCGACTTAATGTCAATGGATCATCAAAGACCCAAAGTTAAGTCGTTTGGAACAAAATTTGCACAACATACTGAAGTTATTACAAGTATATATGATTTTTCAAAATGCGACTTGTGTTCGGAAGCATCTGTTTAATATATCCATAGTGGTGAAGGTTATCATATAGTCGGACCCGTCCGACTTTACTACTCTCATTACTTTTTTAAATTATTTCGCTTTTCCTTTATTTTTAACATTTATCTATTCAAAATTCTTTAACTCTATTGAACACCCATTTTCTCTAAGGCATCCTCAGCGGCCACACCCATTTGATGTTCCGCCGAGCCGGGTGGTTCCATTTTCAAAATTTTCGCACTCTCCTTTAGCAGATAGATCACCTCCTTGATGGCCTTATTGAAATCCCGTCGGGTGCACAACTGCAGCATCATTTGTCTTTGAGCCAGCATAAGCATGGGGGCGTGTAACTCATACATTATGAGGCCTGCAGGGCAGAAGGGAAAAAGTTATTTTAATATTTGTATTTTTTTTTTAATTTTGTTTGCTTACCTCTCAGCCGGGTCAATTGAGGCTCCAAAATATCCACAACCTTTAGGAAATCCTGACAATAATTAAGTTTTCTCTGCAAATCCTCCAGCGACAATTCGGGCAGTAGATAACCCTCAATTTTGCCATACAACTGGCAAAGTGAATATTTGGCGGAGAGCAAAAGATAGTGATTGGGTCCCAGGACTCCAGAGTATCTATGAGAAAAAATAAAAATATAATTTGTAGCAAATTAGGAATGGATTTTAAAAATTATTTTTGTGGCCTAATACAAGGCGTAGATTTTTTAAAAATCATTTTTGTGGCCTACCTTAAGGCGTGGATTTTTCGAAAAATCATTTTTGTGGCCTACCATAAGGCGTGGATTTTTTACAAATCATTTTTGTGACCTACCTTAAGGCGTGGATTTTTTACAAATCATTTTTGTGGCCTACCTTAAGGCGTGGATTTTTCGAAAAATCATTTTTGTGGCCTACCTTAAGGAGTGGATTTTTCGAAAAATAATTTTTGTGGCCTACCTTAAGGCGTGGATTTTTTTTACAAATCATTTTTGTGGCCTACCTTAAGGCGTGGATTTTTTACAAATCATTTTTGTGGCCTACCTTAAGGCGTGGATTTTTTACAAATCATTTTTGTGGCCTACCTTAAGGCGTGGATTTTTTACAAATCATGTTCTTTCATTTTTTTAAAATTTACCTCTTCAAGAAGTTCTCCAGTCCCGGTATATCATGGGCATCGATGGCATCCAGATCATTGTTGATTTTATCCAAGAGCTTTACAACGGTGTGGCTTTGCAACACAAATGGACATTGATCGCATCTGCAAAAGAGGGGTAAAGAGGAGAGAGGGTGGTTTGATTTAAAAGTGAGGGAGGGGTACAAATTCAATTAAAGCAGTAGCAAATCTTAGCAGTTTTTTATGAATAGCTTAGCCTTGGCGTCCAACCTACTTCCAATCGGCTTCTTGATCTAGGGGATTTGTGGATCTAATCAAACCTTTGTGACATTTGTCACACACAATGGCACTGCAGTCCGAGCCCAGTTCATAGGGGTCCGAACAGCGTTTGCAGCAGCACCAAAATAATTTGCCAGCCTGCATAAAGTCACGGCGCTTGAGGGTACCCTGGAAAATAAATTTCAAAATTTATGTCGTTCTCATATCCTCCTCTTAGTCTCGCCCTACCTGCAAAGTATAGGCATAACTCAGCGTTATTGCCTCATCCTTCCGCACACTCCTCGATGTCCGCAATATAATATCAAACGTCTCCGGATCATCGGTGTGCGACGTATTCGGACAACAGTCGTGAGCCAATAGGAAAGCACTCGGATATAAGGTACGTGCCTTGGCTAAATTTTGGCCAATCTCAAAACAATTCACATCTAAAATACCGCAGACGGTGTGTATCTCATCGGCAGTGAATTGTTCGGCCAAATGCCAGGTATCACGTAGATATGTCACAACGTTACTTTCATAATGGCTCCAGAGTTCGGCATTTTGCTTGCGCATCTCCAGATGCGATTCCATGACCATGATGCGTTCGTATAGCTCTGGATTGTGTTGTTTCTTTAGGAGAATCCTGACCACCATTACCAATTCATAGAGATTTTTCACCCGGACCGGAGAGGCTGTGGGGGTAAGGGGTGTGGCTGTATTTTCGCGACGGAAGAGATCACATTCTTCAGCTGTGTGGCCTGTTTCTTTGTGAAGGCCTCGACAGTGGGGGCCACACATGGGCCAATTGCAGGAGGAACATCTAAAAAAGATCAGAAGACAACAAATTAAAAATTCGATTTTTTTTCGAAAATCCTCCCTTCCGCCTCACCTATATTGTGTCGCCTTCAGCGTCACCGGCATATAACAACCCAAACACACCGGGTCCGCAGATACACAGGGTCCAATAGCCAAGGCTTTTTCTTTAATTAAAATTTCTCCTGGCTTTAGATTTCGATTAGCCACCAAATAACGACCAACAATTTCTGATACCTCGATCCGATAAGGCTTAGTCGGTCCGGAACCATTTTCTGAGATTTGTAAATTTTGCAATTGTTCTTCTAATGGGTCTTTCTCCACTGGGTAATGTGACTCTGGTCGGTTGTAGTTATGGTGATGCTTCTTCTTGTTTTTCTGAAAAAAAAAATAAAAAAAATATTTTAAAAAAAAATATTTTTTTTAATTTTAAGGATATGTTAAGCGTGGATTTAAAAAAAATATTTTCCACATTTTTACAAGGCGTGGATTTTTTCGAAAATATTTTTCCACATTTTTACAAGGCGTGGATTTTTTCACAAATATTTTTCCGCATTTATAAAAGGCGTGGACTTTTTAAAAATATTTTTCAATACTCCCATCAAGGCGTGGTCAAATCAAGAACAATTGGGTACCAAAAACCACCACCAAGAAACCCATGGTACGATCAGGAGTGTCGTAATGCTACTGATGTGAAAAACGCAGCGTATAGGGCAACCCTGCAGACAGTAGCAACACGTAACGTGATGGAGAATTATCGGGAGAAAAGGAGAGAGGAGAAACGTGTTTTCAGAAAAAAGAAGAAAGAACAAGAAAAACGTGAGCGTGAGCAAATCGAGATGTACAGGAGTCAGAATGAAGTCCGGAAATTTTACAACGAGTAAAACACCAAACCGAAGGCTTTGGTGCAGGCACATCCTCCTGTAGAGATGAAGAAGGAAACCTGGTGACAGATACAGACAGCGTGTTGAGGATCTGGAAGGAGCACCTCGAAAAGCTACTAGTATCAAATAGTGGCGATGAAGAAGATACCCCAGAACCAATAAGAGATGATGGTATAGAGTGTATACCACCTAGCCAAGATGAGGTCATAAAAGCAATTAATCGGCTCAAGAAAAACAAAGCAGCAGGAGCCGATGGGTTACAAGCCGAAATATTCAAGACTGGTGGCCAGATGCTGGTCAGGAGCATGCACCAGCTGATTAACACAATTTGGCTAGATGAATGCATGCCCAATGATTGGAACCTCAGCATCCTGTGTCCCGTGCACAAAAAAGGAGACAAGACGATATGTGCCAACTATAGAGGAATAAGTCTCCTTCCCATCGCATATAAAGTGCTATCCAGTGTGCTGTGTGAACGATTGAAGCCAATGGTCAATGACATCATCGGACCATACCAATGCGGCTTCAGACCTAGCAAATCCACCATTGACCAGATTTTCACTCTGCGCCAAATCCTGGAAAAGACCCACGAAAAACACATCGACACATACCACCTATTTATCGACTATAAAGCCGCATTCGACAGCCCTATCCGTTCAGAGGTGTTTAATGCCATATCCACGTTCGGCATTCCTGCAAAATTAATACGGCTATGCCGGATAGCTTTAAGTGACACAAGTCAGCAATTAAAGTCGGAAAGGATCTATCTGAGCCCTTCAATACCGAACGAGGCTTCAGACAAGGTGACAGTTTGTCGTGTGATCTTTTTAACATCCTACTGGAAAAGGTCATACGAGACGCAAAGTTGAACAGAAATGGCACTCTGTACACCAAACAACATCAGTTACTCGCCTACGCCGATGACATCGATATAATGGGTCGAACATTGCGAGCGGTAACAGCCACCTTTGAACAAATTGAAAAGGAGTCTGCCAAAGTGGGTCTGGCAGTAAACGGCGAGAAGACCAAGCCAAGATGGTATCAACGCGCACGACGTCCAGAAGACTAGGACCAACTGTGGATACTACCCGTGCTATTATATGGATCAGAAGCATGGGTACTTGCGCAAGCAGATGAGGCAGCGCTTGGGGTGTTTAAGAGAAAAATTCTCCGAAAGATCTACGGGCCGATCTGCGTCGACGGTGAATATCGGCGTCGAATGAACCATGAGCTCTACAATTTATACACGGAGATCGACATAGTCAGTCGTATTGAGCTGCAGCGACTACGGTGGCTAGGCCATGTTGTGCGGATGAATGAAGTTGCCCCAGCTCAAAAGGCATATAAAAATGAGCCTACTGATGGTTCCCGTAGAAGGGGAAGGCCACGAATTAGATGGAAAGACCAAGTAGAAAACAGCATCTTGGAACGTGGTCTTCCAAATTGGTGGACTTGCGCACAAGACCGACGCGCTTGGAAATCTTTTTTAAGCTCGGCTTATGGAACAACCGTTCTGTAACAAGCCAGCTAAGTAAGTAAAGTATCAAGGCGTGGTATTTTTAAATTCTGAATTTTTTTTAAAATATTTTTTCAAGGTCAGATTTTTTTAATTTTTTTCAAAGTCTGAATTTAATATATTTATTTTTCCGCATTTTTAAAAGGCGTGGACTTTTTAAAAATATTTTTCAATACTCCCATCAAGGCGTGGTATTTTTAAACAATATTTTTTTAATTTCTGAATTTTTTAAAAAATATTTTTTCAATGTCAGAATTTTTTAAATTTTTTTTCAAAGTCTGAATTTTTTCAAAAAATATATTTTTAGGGTCTGAATTTAAAAAGAATATATTTTTTCAAAGTTTACAAAATTTAAAAAAATATTTTTTAAGGTCTGAATTTTGTAAAAAATATTTTTGATTACTCCCATCAAAGAGTGGAATTTTTAAAAAATATTTTTTCAAGTTCTGATTTTTTTAAAAAATATTTTTTCAATGTCAGAATTTTTAAATTTTTTTCAAACTCTGAATTTTTTCAAAAAATATATTTTTAGGGTCTGAATTTTAAAAAATATATATTTTTTCAAAGTTTACAAAATTTGAAAAAATATTTTTTCAAGGTTTGATTTTTTTAAAAATTATTTTTGAAGTTTCCTGAATTACGTTTATAATGAGAAATATGCAGCTGAATTGATATATTCGCGAGAAATACTTAGCTGAATTAAATTCCCTTAACGAAAAATTTAGCTGACTTCAGTTTTTCTTCCGAAAAACGTAGCTGAATTAGGATTTACACAATTAAAATGTAGCTGAATTGAGTTTTTCATAGAAAATTCTCTGCTGAAATTAAATTGTCATAATAAAACTTTAGCTGAATTAAGTTACCCTACGAAAAATTTAGCTGAATTGTTGTTTTTATAAGAAAATGTGTGCTGAATTGTGTTTTTCTTAATAAATCCATAGCTGAATTGAGTTTTTCGTACTCTAAATTTAGCTGAATTGTGCTTTTCATAAGAAATACTATGCTGAATTGAAGTTTCCATAATAAAACCTTAGCTGAATTAAGTTTTTTGAAAAATTATTAATTGATCAGACGTTTTTATTATAAAAGTTCCACAAAATTTTGATTTTCTTTAGAAAACCTTTGCTGAATTAAGGCTTTCATAAGAAAAATGTAGCTGAATTGAACTTTTTGTAAAGAAGACGTCCACTGAATTAAGTTTATAGTGATGAATATGCAGCTGAATTGATATATTCGCGAAAACCTCATCTGAATTAATTTTTTCGTAAGAAAAATTCAGCTGAATTTTATTTTTTGTAAGAAAAGGTGAGCTGAATTATGTTTCTCTTCCGAAACGGTAGCAAAATTAAGTTCTACGAAAATAAACAGTAGCTGAATTATGTTTTTCATAAGAAATACTCAGCTGAATTGAAATTTTCATAATAAAACCTTAGCTGAATTAAGTTTTTCATAAGAAATTTGAGTTTTTCTTTAGAAACCCTTTGCTGAATTATAGTTATCTTAAAAATTGTTATTTAATCTGAGGTTTCTATTAGAAAAATTCACCAAATGTAAGTTTTTCTTAAGAAACAAAAGCTGAATTGAGATTTTTACAATTAAAACTCAGCTGAATTGAAGTTTTCATAAGAAAACCTTAGCTGAATTGAGGTTTTTACAATTAGAACTATTCTGTATGGCAGTTTTCATACGAAAACCTTAGTTGAATTATGGTTTTTATAAGAAAAACGTAGCTGAATTCAGGTTTTCTTAAGAAAAATCAGCTTAACATTGGGTATCTTTTAGAAAAATGAAGCTGAATTGCGTTTTCGATAAGAATCACTTAGCTGAATTGTAGATTTCATAAGAAAACCTTAGCTGAATTGTTGTTTTCATAGGAAAACCTTAGCTGAATTATGGATTTCATAAGAAAAATGAAGCTGAATTCAGGTTATTATAAGAAAAAATCCATTTAATTAAGATTTTCTTAAGAAAAAATCAGCTGAATTGTGTTTTCAACAAGGTACACTTAGCTGAATTGTAGATTTCATTAGAAAACCTTAGCTGAATTATTGTTTTCATAAGAAACATGCAAATGAATTCAGGTTATTTTAAGAAAAATCTGTTTAATTGAGATTTTCTTAAGGAAAAATCAGCTGAATTGTGTTTTCAACAAGAAACACTTAGCTGAATTGAAATTTTCATGTGAAAAACATAGCAAAATTAAGTTTTCCATAAGATTTTTTTTTATTCTGAGGATATTTGTAAGAAAATTTAAATATATTTTTGGTTTCTTAAGGAAATTCTTAGCTGAATTAAATTTTTCTTAAGAAAAATTCAGCTGAATTGAGTTTTTCGGGAAAATATTCCGATGTGTTTGTATTTAAACAAGAAAAGTTTGGCTATGTTTTGTTTTTGCAGGTAATTATTCGGTAAATTAAGTTATTCATAAGGAATATGTAACTGAATTGAGTTTTTCGTGAAAAAATATTCAGCCGAAATGAATTCTTTGAATTCTACTCTGAATTAAGTTTCCCTTACGAAAATTTCAGCTGAATATAGTATTATGTAAGAAAACCTTTGCTGAATTGAGTTTTTCTTAGGAACATCTTTGCTGAATTGAGATTTTCTTATGAAAAATTCAGCTGAATTGAGTTTTTCTTATGAAAAACTTAGCTAAATTAAGTTTCCCTTAAGAAAATTTCAGCTGAAGATAGTTTTCTTTATGAAAACCTTTGTTGAATTGTGATTTTCCTAAGAAAATCTTTGCTGAATTGAGTTTTCTTTATGGAAAATTCAGCTGAATTGAGTTTTTCTTATGAAAACGTTAGCTGAATTAAGTTTCCCTTAAAAAAATGTCACCTAAATATAGTTATCTGTATGAAAACCTTTGCTGAATTGGATTTTTCTTAAGAAAAATTCAGCTGAATATAGTTTTCTGTATGAAAACCTTTGCTGAATTGAGTTTTTCTTACAAAAATCTTTGCTGAATTTAGTTTTTCTTACGAAAACCTTTGCTGAATTGGAGGTTCCTTAAAAAATCGGTTGATTTATATATTTTGTATTAACAAAAAATAATTTTAATTTAACCTTCTTACAAATACCCACTGAATATAATTTTTCTTGATAATAATTTTCCTTGATAATAATTAAAACAAAAATATTATATTTGCGAAACAGAAAAAAAACTGCTGCTAACCTTCCTCACCACCAACCTCATCCTCCCACCCCCAAAAAAACAATTTCAATTTAATTACAATGTATTGGGCGTAAAAGTTGGCCAAGTTGTTGTTTTTGTTGTGTGTGGCTTATTTAGTTACGGTTTGCCTACTTGTCTTCAGCATAGCTGTTGCGGTCTTTGTTGTTGTTGCAGCAGCTATTAAAATCTCATTTAATGAGTTGTTGGCTGGCAAACCGGCATAAAATGCCAGCCACAACACAACATCGGCGGGCAACAGGTGTCAGATTCCTTGTCTATCATGTCCCAGTTCTGTTAAATGTAACGACGACTACAACAACTATTACTCCTCAGCGTCAGGCAGTCAGTCACCACGACAACACTAGTCAACACATGTTATTGGCTGGCAGTCTTCAAAAGATAAATCTTGTCGTTCGACGTGTTGTTGTTGTTGGTGGTGATGTTGTTGGAAATGTTCAACAACTCAATTTGCCCTACTACTACCCTAACAAGGCGCAAGGGGCCGGTGACAGTGTTGCACGCCTTGCCTTGCCACGCTAATTATTTTCGTAAATTGCGGTTGCAAAGCACGCACAGACACCGATGCCGAACCGAAAATGCTGGGCTATTTATAGGCATTTGGCACGCGCATTTTCAATAGTTTTTCCTTCCTTCGATTTGGTTTTCCATTTGTGAGGAGGCATTGCTTTGCTTTGACGTTGATTGGCGGTTTGGTTAGTAGTGACTGTGGGTCTTTCTGCTAATTGATTGGGGAGGAGGAGAGGGAAATGCTAGAAATACATTTGCCAGAAAAAAATGAGAAAATGAAGATGCCTGCATGACCCAGAGGAAATTTATTGGAATTTAAATTGTTGCAATTAACAACAATTTGACAACGACATTTAAGCAAGACACATAATTCAGCAAAATTTTATTAAAAAAAGGTATTTTGTTAGAAAAGATACTTTCCTTTAGAAAAAAACTCAATTCAGCTAAGTTTTTCTTATGAAAATCTCAATTCAGCTTAATTTTTCTTATAACAATCTCTATTTAGTTGAGTTTTTATTACGAAAAATTTAATTCAGCTAATTTTTCTTACGAAAATCTCAATTCAGCTAAATTTTTCTTGTGAAAAACTTAATTTAAATTTTTATTATGTAAAACCTAATTCAGCTAAGTTTTAATTTCGGATAACTCAATTCAGCTACATTTTCCTAATGAAGAATCTAATTTGGCAAAGTTTTTCTTGAGCAAAACATAAAATTCAGCAAAGTTTCAACAGTTAGAGAGGATAATTAGATAGAAAACATAATTTCCTATGGAAAACATTCAATCCAGCTAAATTTTTCTTATGAAAATTCAATTCAACTAAATTTTTCTTGTGAAAAACTTAATTTAACTGAGTTTTTATTAAGTAAAGCTTAGTTCAGCTAAGTTTTAATAATGCTTACATGATTCAGCTAATTTTTTTTAATGAAGAACCTAATTTGATTTGGGTTTTCTTATGAAAAACTCAATTTAGCGGATTATTTTTTATGATAGGAACAATTTAGCTGCATTTTCTTATGAAAACCTCAATTCAGCTGCATTTTTCTTATGAAAACCTCAATTCAGCTGATTTTTTCATATGAAAACTTCAATGCAGCTGGATGTTTCTTATGAAAATCTTAATTCAGCTATGTTTCTATAGAGGAAAGATAGATTTTATCTAAATTTGATTATGAAACACTTAATTCAGCTAAGTTTTAATTATGAATAACTCAATTCAGCTACAGTTTTCTTGTGAAAACCTTAATTTAGCTAAGGTTTTCTTATGAAAATTTAAATTCCGCTGATTATTCCTTAAGAAAACACAATTCAGCTACATTTAGTTTTCCAAAGAAAAATCCAATTCAGCTTAATTTTTCTTAGAAAAACCTAAGATAAACTAACATTTTCTTAAGAAAATCCTAATCCAGGTAAGGTTTTATTATGAGAATTTCAATTCAGCTAAGTCTTTCTTATGAAATACACAATTCAGCTACATTTGACTTACGAAAAACTATAAAACATTAGCTTTCTAACGAAAAATACAATTCAGCTGCAATTTTCTTATAAAAAACTAAGATAAACTAATATTTTCATTAGGAAAACTTCAATTCAGACAAGTTTTTCTTATGAAAAATGCAATGCAATTCAGCTACATTTGACTTACGAAAAACTTAATTCAGCTATGGTTTTCTTAAGAAAACCTCAATTCAGCAGCATTTTCATTATAAAAACCTCAGATCAATTAATATTTTCTTAGGAAAAATTTAATTCAGCTAGAAATTGCTTACGAAAATTTGAATTCAGCCCAGTAGTTCTTATGAAAAACGCAATTCAGCTAGATTTAACTTACGAAAAACTTAATTCAGCTAAGCTTTTATTAAGAAAAACTCAGCATTTTCATTATAAAAACCTCAGATCAATTAATATTTTCTTAAGAAAAACTGAATTCAGCTAAGGTTTTCTTATGAAAATTTCAATTCAGCTGCAATTTTCTTATAAAAACCTAAGATAAACTAATGTTTTCTTAAGAAAAATATAATTCAGCAAATGTTTTATTATGGAAAATTCAATTCAGCTAAGTGTTTCGTATGAAAAACACAATTTAGCTAAATTTAACGTACGAACAACTCAAATCAGCAATGGATTTATTAAGAAAAATCATAATTCAGCAAGCTTTTCTTTTAAAAACATCAATTTAGTCGAATTTTTTCATGGGGCAAATTAATTCAGCTAAGATTTTCTTATGAACATTTCAATACAGATGAGTATTTTCTATGAGAAACACAATTCAGCTGCATTTAGCGCACGAAAAACTCAATTCAGCTATGGTTTTATAATGGTAATTTCAATACAGCTTAGTGTTTCTTATGAAAAACATACGAACAACTCAAATCAGCAATGGATTTATTAAGAAAAACATAATTCAGCACAGATTTTCTTTTAAAAACATCAATTTAGTCGAATTTTTTCATGGGGCAAATTAATTCAGATAAGATTTTCTTATGGACATTTCAATACAGATGAGTATTTTCTATGAGAAACACAATTCAGCTGCATTTAGCGTACGAAAAACTCAATTCAGCTATGGTTTTATAATGGTAATTTCAATACAGCTTAGTGTTTCTTATGAAAAACATAATTCAGCTACATTTTAATTACATACAACTTAATTCAGCTACGTTTTTCGGAAGATATACTGAATTCAGCTAAATTTTTGATAAGAAAAACATAATTCAGCTAAGTATTTCTAGCGAATATATCAATTCAGCTGCATAATTCTCACTATAAACGAAATTCAGCAAACATTAAAAAATAATTTTTAAAAAATCCAGACCGTGAAAAAAGATTTTTTTGAAAAATTTAGACCTTAAAAAATATTTTTTAAAAAATCCAGACCTTGCAAAAATATTTTTTGACAAATTTGGACCTTGAAAAAATATTTTTTTTTTAAATTAGACCTTGAAAAAATATTTTTTTTAAAAAATTAGACCTAGAAAAAATATTTTTTTTAAAAAACCTAGACCTTGAAAAAATATTTTTTTTTTAAATTAGACCTTGAAAAAATATTTTTTTTTTAACCTAGACCTTGAAAAAAAATTTTAATCCACGCCTTGTCTAGATGTGGAAAAAAAAAAAAATAATGATAAAAATAAAAATAAAATCCATGTCTTGTAGAATTTTTTTTAATAAAAATCATATTTATTTTTTTTTTATTTTCATATTTTTTCAAACATGTGTGTCCACCCATGTAGTTGTTGTTGTTTTTGGCAACGAAAAATGAAACCAAAAATTATTTCAAATTTGTTCACAAACTAATCCAAACATAAATATGAACAAATGGGTATTTTCAAAAATTTTTGTGTTGATGCTTGTGGTAGGAAAGTGGGGGGAAATGGGGCGGGGGTTGGTGTAGCTGTATGCAAGCGTGTATCTATGGGGGTGTGTGGTGGCCGCCGTTGCGTATCATTAGGTTGTGTCTTTTGTTTAAAAATAAACTATACACAAGAGTAGAACACAATGAACACACAGCCACTGAGACACTGAGTGAGAGTCACGTCGAGGAGGCCTACTCCCACACCGCGAATGAGTTAAGGAAAATTCACGCAATGAAAGAAAATGCATTTTCAAATTATCCACATTTTGTTCACAAGATCAAATACACTGGACAGGGATGTTCACTCTCTTTTTTATTTATTTTTTTTCTATATTTAATTTATAATTATTTTTGTTATATATTTTTTAATTTTGAATATTTTTTTCAATATTTATTTTTTTTTCATTCAATTTTTTTTTTTTTTTTTTTTGATAAATTTCCTTTTAGCCATTAAATTTTAATTCATAATTTCCTTTCTAATTACATTTTTCTTATTGGGCATTTTATTTGCTGTCGTTGTTGTTGTGGTTGTTATTTATTTTTTTTGTTGTTCACACAATTTAGTTTTTAATTTCGAAAACTGAAATACAGATCACTTGAAATATTTTTTCGTTTTTATTTATAGCCCAGCCGTTTAGACTTGTTCGCGTTGATGGTTGCTGCAGAACTGAGGCAGTATTTCAAATTTTTGTGATCATTGGCCAGGGACAAGAGTTGCCAGATGACCAACTCAAAAAAAAAAAATAAAAAAAAAATTGGTATAAAAATACTTTTCCACGTGGATTTAAAAAAAATATATATCAATTTTTTTTTGGACAGTAGGTCGGAGGAATATATATATATGGAAGGTATATCTAAATCTGAACCGATTTTAACGAAATTTAAAACACATCAATATAGACTCAATTCAGTACGTTATGCCAAATTTCGTGCAAATCGAAGATAAATAGGGACTTTGGTGAACCATTTACATGAAATCGGGCGAAACTATATATGGGAACTATATCTAAATCTGGACCGATTTTCTTGAAACTTAGCAGACATCATTCTAGGATCATTTCAGTACGTTAGGCCAAATTTCGTGCAAATCGAAAGATATATAGGGACTTTGGTGCACTTTTTACATTAAATCGGAGGAAAATGTATATGAGAGCTATATCTTAATCTGATCCGATTTTCACGAAACTTAACACACTTCATTCTAGACCTAATTCATTACGATGTGCCACATTTCGTGCAAATCAAAAGATATATAGGGGCTTTGGTACACCATACACCTTAAATCGGACAAAAATATATATGGGAGCTATATCTAAATCTAAACCGATTTTCACGAAACTTAGCAGACGTCATTTTAGACTTAATTCAGTACGAAATTCGTGCAAATCGAATGATTTTCAGGGACTTTGGTGCACCATTTTCCTAAAATCGGGCGAACCTATATATGGGAGCTATATCTAAATCTGAACGGATTTTCAAGAAACTTATCACACATCATTCTGGACTCAATTCAGTATGCTGTACCAAATTTCGTGCAAATCGAAAGATACATAGGGACTTTGGTGGACCATTTACATTAAATCGAACGAAAATATATATGGGAGCTATATCTAAATCTGAACCGATTTTTCCCAATTTCAATTGCGTTCGTCCTTGGGCGAAATAAATGAGCTGTGCCAAATTTCATCCAAGTCGAATAATAAAAGCGACCTATACTTTGTTTACAATTTAACATGGACAGACAGACGGACGGACGGACGGACGGACGGACATACATAAATCGATTCAGAATGTGATTCTATGCATATACTCAAAACGAACCATGTGTCTATCTCGTTTCCTTTTGCCTGTTACAAACATATATACCCTGTACCACAGTGTGGTGAAGGGTATAAAAAGCCATGCCTGAGGATAGTCACCGAAAAATTTATTTTTAAACCAGTGAGCGGAGCAGTATAGTTTGACGGGGCCTACCATATGATACCCTACACAACTTCCTCGGAGCCTGGGCAATATTTCGCGATATTTGCACCCTCTTGACCGTCTAGAGGTCAATAAATATTACTAATATTCAGTACAGCCCTTCTAATTAATCGTGTAGATTAACTTCACCGTGAGTTGTTTTGTGATGTTCAGCTTTTTTTGGCTATAGATCGACTCGAAAAAAAAAACAAAAATTAAGTTTTCCGTCCACTTCATGCCAAAATTATTATCTGATCATTATCGAAAATGATAGGCGTTATCCTTGACCATACCTGGATCCTCATGGAAAATTTCAAAGCGATCCGCCCTCTAGTGTGGTAATGTGTTACAAAATAATATCTGAATACGTAAGCACCTGTAAATATTTAAGTGCAACTCCCACATCTGTACGGCATCTCGGGTCTATGCCCTTCAGGGGCAAATATATACGCCACAGAATACAAATTTTGTATTTTTTTCACACAAAAGTCGGGGTCCATTGGACCAGCTAAATATTGACCAATCTTTATCAAAACAGGCATGCTTATTCTTAAGCCCGATCCCTTCCTCCATGTAAAATTTCGGTCCATAATTGCGGCCTCTGGAGCAACCCGTAAAACGGACAAAAATTAAGTATTTGGTCCATTTCATCCCCTAAATATTAACCGATCTTTACCAGAAACAATAGGCGTCTTCATTGGCCAGAACCTATCCTACGTGCAAAATTTCGTGAAGATTGGTCAATAATTGTGGTCTGTATCGTGTTTACAAATTATAATGGACAGACGGACGGACGGACACACATGTCTAGATCGACTCGGCTGGGTCTAGGACCAATATTTCGCGGCGTTACAAACTTTTGGGGCTGCACAAAGCTATAATACCCTGACAACATTGTTGTGTAGGGTATAAAAAATCCCCACCTATTATTTCTCTCTGTGTGTATTTGTTCCCCATCCTCTCTACTCTTTCTAACCACAAAATTACCATATTTATATAGAAGGTGTATCCTGCTCTCCGTTTTTAATTTAAATACTTTGTAAATAAATTTTTCAGTTTTTATTTGGTTAGATCAAGAATTGAGATGAAGTACCCAGGCATGTGGATCAGGACGAGAGATGATATTGGCAAACCAACAATAAAACATATTCGAAGTTTAAAGTTAAGTTTAAAACAGAACGCATACATCTTTCTCACTTCCTTCCTACCTCCCTTCTTTTAAAAAGATGAACTGAAGTTTAATCTTCCAGCCATAAATTACAGGTCTTGTAAACAACTACAACAAAACTTTTGCAAATAAAATTTGAAGTTCTGCATAAATACCCAGCCAAGGGATTTCTCTTTTTTTTTTGCCAATAATCAACAACTACTGCATGATGCAAATATTGTCTCTGCTCTCCCTGTCTGCTTGGCTTGGCATCCACTGCAGCAACTGATGCTGCACAAATACACAAAATTGTTGGGGCTGGCAAATATTCCCGAATAAATCTAGCCAACTTCTTCTTCTTCTTCTAAACTAAATAAACACAATCAAATAAAGTCAAAAATTGATAAGCCACTACCATCACAACCAAAATATGTTTTATGGAGATTTGTGCATGTGTGTGCATATGCAAATATTTGTGTATATATGTATGTATGTGGTTCATGGGAACATGAGGAACTTGAATTGATAATAGTTTGGAAATTTAATAGGGATGTTGGATATAAATATTTTTAAATGACGCCGAAATTGCGTGCAAAAAATAAGAAATAAAAACACGAACGTTTTTAGATTTAAATTAAAATAAAGGCAGTTGCTTTATTGATAAAAAAATAGAAGAGTGGAAAAGTTTAGAGATTTTGACAGATTACCTGTTGATTGGTAGGCCAACGAAAAGAGAGTGTTTGAGTGTCAACAATAATAATGGAAGGTGGCGTCGGCGCTAATTCCATACTCGTTAGAATCTGTCATTTGACATTTCAATGTTGTAATATTACGGAGTATGAAGATTGTAACGAATATGGAATTCAATGCGTTTTGAAACACAATAAAAGTGTAAACGCCCAAGAGAATGAAATCAATAGATTTTCTAAATTAAACATTGGCGACCCCCTTGCAACATTATTAATGTTGTAACACTCCAAATTATACAATATATATAACTTAATTTATAAGTACAAATAAGATAGAGTAGGACAGTGCAGTTTTGTGAGCAATTCATAATAATTTCATTTATTTTTTTCCAATTAAATACGAGCATTTAATATCTAAGAACTAGGTGTGGCATACTCCAGAGAGTACCCAACCAAACATAGTATAGTGGGCTACAGGAAGCCCCGGCATCGCTTGCACCCGATTGGTGACGATTTTGGCATACATTTCAGGACCAAATACTAATGCCACGCGGCCTGGCCTAAAAAAGCATGGGTCTGCCAGCGGTAGCCCAAGGAATGACTCTTTTGTGCGTTCGGGGATGGCTTCCAACGGAGTAACGACATGTCGCAAATCTGTTACCCGAGCCATGACTGAGAGGGTTTGAGATGGGTCGTAGGTAGATGCCACCGAAATGCGACAGAACCGGATCCCATCTAAATTGGATGTGGGAAGCCTCAGGTCAGACACCATTGAGGCACATATTAGGCTTTGCCTACCACAAGGATCCAATACTGCACGAATTGGAATCGAGGGTCCGACATGCTGAAGTCTTACGATAAGACTGGGGGATATTGTCGATACCTGTTGCAAGGGTAATGACCCGAGAGAATTTCCAACAAAATTGGCAACATGGCGATTATCAACGGACGATGTTGAATCGGATCTCAATCTCGGACCTGACATAGGACTAGGATACGGACGAGACCTTATGTTTTGACGAGAACGGACGGACATTTTAGTAACGTTCCCTTGATCCACAGACTCCAAATGCAAAAGGGTATTGTGCCTTCCTCCGCATTTGACACACGTTTTTTGACTGTGGCATTCTTTGGCTTGATGCCATTTGGCTAGGCAGCGTGTACAGTCCCGGTTGACAGTTATGATGTGTATGCGCGCTTCGACAGACATCGCAAGAAAATCGCGGCACGTACCAATCGAGTGCCGGCGATTGCAAACGCGACAATTTCTATTTAAATTCGAGGAGCCCGCAGATACGGACTCCGATGGTGGAACCACGACCGAGTCACCCACAGCTATGGGATCAGATCTGGGTTTTGAGTTTTCCACGATTGGTGCCGAAGAACCCGCAGTTACGGATTCCGGTGGTTGCACACGATTCGAACCCGCAGTTACGGATTCGGATAATGTATCGATGGTGATTGGGGGTATGCTGGAACCCGCAGTTACGGATTCCGTCTCAAAGTCAGTTATTTTAACCGCAGCTATTGGACGAACCAACTCATCCAAAACTTCCGAAGTTGTGCGGTTTTTCGACCTAGTGGTACGATCTCCACTTTGCAATATATCGTCGATTTCAGCGATGAGATCAATGGTGTACATATTGGAAGCGTCCATGTTACTAAGAGGGAAGAAAAATATTTTAATGATTTTCATCATTCGACGATTGGTCGGTCAGAATGACCAACTTGGATATAGGCCGCTTTACAACGCCGTTTGCCGTACGAATATCTACCACTCGAACGTGCCCATCTACACCCGGGTAAACATTTTCTACACGACCTAACTTCCACGAGGTCGGAGGGAGATTCTCGTGCCGAACCACGACTAAATCGCCATTTACAATATCTCTTTGCGGAAATTTCCACTTATACCGCATATGCAAATTTTTAAGGTATTCATCTTTCCATCTGATGCAAAATTGATGAGCAAGTGCCTGGACTTTTCTAAACCGATTCACCAGCGACATCGGTTGCTCAGTTATAACAGGCTCAGGCGGAGCTAATAAAGGGGCTCCTATCAAAAAATGGCCGGGTGTTAAAGCTACAACTTCTCCTGGACTATCCGACATTGGGCAAAGAGGACGTGAGTTAAGACAAGCTTCTATTCGGGATAAGACCGTGGCTAACTCTTCAAATGTGAAACGAAGATTTCGACTATATTTTCGAAGATGATGTTTGAAACTTTTAACTCCCGCTTCCCAGAGTCCACCCATATGTGGTGCACCCGCTGGAATAAATTTCCATTCTAGACCCTGCTGAATAAGGGTATCTGAAATCGATTCGGAACTTTCGCGAATGAATTGAATGAAGTTCCGCCTAATTTCACGTGAAGCGCCAACAAAATTTGTACCATTATCAGAAAATATCGTACGTGGACAACCTCGACGAGCAATAAATCGATGTAATGCGGCCATGAAGTTAGCAGTTGACAAATCAGATACGGCTTCCAAGTGAATAGCCTTAGTCGAAAAACAAATGAACACACAAACATATCCTTTGGTAATTTTACAAGCTCGACCACTGTACGATTTCACATCAAAAGGACCGGCAAAGTCAATACCGGTATTAGTGAACGCCCTATCAATCATTGTTCTTTCCGGTGGTAGCGCTGCCATAATTTGGCTACAATGTTTCTTTTTATCTAATAAACAGACTTTACAATTCCGAATGACTGATCGGATCAAATTTTTTACTCTTGGAATCCAATATTCCATTCGTAAAGTGCGTAGCATTAACTGTATTCCACCGTGAACACACTTTATATGAACGTATTCCACCAAAAGTCTAGCGAACCTACTTTTATAAGGGAGAATAATTGGACACCGTTCCGATGGAGAAAGAGTTGGCGAACGTGCCAAACGACCATTCATTCGCATGACACCATTGTCATCTAAAATTGGATTTAAAGGAACAAGACTGCTCGAGGTTGATAATAATTTCTTATCCAACAAATCTTTATATTCCTTTACAAAATGTACCTTTTGAGTGAGGGTTATTAGGAGAAGTCGAACCTCCTCAAATTCCGACGTCGTAATTCTTTTATCGGGATAACAATATTTACCTCGGTATCGACTACAAGTTTGACGAAGGAACCTAAACATATATGCAACTGCACGAATGCCCTTTACAAAGGATGAATATTTATCCAAAATATCTACAAAAGTTGACGAAACAAAGGAAAAATGAGTTTGCACCGAGCGCATTTCAATATCTGTTTCAAGTGGAGTTAAATCTCGAATAGACCAACTCGATTTATCTTGACTGAGCCACTCCGGCCCATGCCACCAAAGGGAACTATTAGCTAAATCAACTGGCGATATACCTCGACTTCCTAAATCTGCAGGATTATCTTCCGACCGAACGTGGTACCAGTTGTGATTACCAACATTTTCTTGGATTCTACAAACTCTATTGGCGACGAATGTTGTCCAAGTAGAAGGTGTTTTCCGAAGCCACGACAAAACTATCGTAGAATCTGTCCAACAATAGACCTGACGAAATTCTACGTCTATCTCTTTTGTAATAACCTTCAAAAGTTCCGAGGCTAAAACTGCTCCACAAAGTTCCAAACGAGGAAGGGAAATTGATTTAATTGGAGCTACTTTGGTCTTGCTAGATAGCAAATGCACGAACACATTCTGACCAGGGACTTCAATTCGAATATATACTACCCCGGCGTATGCCTTAACTGAGGCATCAGAGAACACATGCAATTCCGCCGAACATTGAGGGGTGTACCGAACCCACCGAGGAATTTGAATTGCATTTACTTGGGGGTATGTCTCTACGAATTTAAGCCATTCCGAATAAGTGGCTTGTACAAGCGGATCGTCCCAACCGATTTGATCTAGCCAGATCTTTTGCATTATAATTTTTGCAGTGACAATAACTGGTCCTAACCAACCAACAGGATCAAACAACTTAGCTATTGCCGACAAAACCTCCCGTTTCGAATATGACGTTTTCTTCTCTATAGCAACAATTGCGCATCCACTAAATGTTCTGGCGGGAAACGATTCAAAATTGCCTTATCATTGGATGTCCATTTTCTTAATTCAAACTTTGCCGAAGAAAGTGCCGAAATTAGTTGGTCCCTAGCGGCCAACGCCGTCTCAAG
>NW_026882223.1:0-39372 GCF_032173495.1 Musca vetustissima | reverse complement strand
CATATTGGTTTCATCGCAAAATATAATGTCGTCCCAATATGCATTCGGGCGTGAAATGTTTATATTGGCGAATGAAAACTTCTTGTCTATATCTGCTGCAGATAGGCGGTTTTGCCTGCTGCTCTTGATAAGTATAAAAACTGAAAAAATTTCCGACAATTCGATCAAACTTTTCCACACTAATGACCAAAACTAAAGCCACTGAAATTGCAAACTGAATAAATGACCTGGAATGTTTTTGAAAATAAAGTAATAGTGAAAGTTTTTTCGGAAATAAATAGGTAATTTATTCATTAAAAAATAATGAACCAATTTTTGGATGGTAAATACTAAAGCAAATTTTTGATTTCTTTCTTATAAATAAGCAAATGTTTCTTATAATCGACCACCAACCAATACCTACGAGGTATACAATCAATAAAAGGCTCAATTGGATCCTTGGGGATCCTTGTTTTGGTGTGTATTTGAAATTTATTGTCAAACTGAAACATCCTTCTTTCATTATACCCTTCACCACACTCTGGTACAGGGTATTATGTCTTTTTTCAAATGTTTGTAACAGGCAAAAGAATCCGGATAGACCCATGGTTCCTTTTGAGAACATGCATAGAATCACTTTCTGAGTCAATTCACCCATGTCCGTCCGTCCATCCGTCCATGTATTTTTATGAACAAAGTACAGGTCGCATTTATGATCCGATTTGAATGAAATTTGACACAGTTCACTTATTTGGCCCTATTGAAATTGTAGAAAATCGGTTCACATTTAGATATAGCTCCCATATATAGTTTCGTCCGATTTTTTGTGAATGATACACCAAACTGCCAATATTTCTTCTTATCTATTGAATCTAAGAGTGGTATTTTAAATATAAAGCATTTTATCGAAATAAATAAAAATCTTAAGTAAAAAAATTTTTTATTATTTAAAGGTTGAGATTACTTATCGCTGCGAATAAAAGTCCCCATTCTGAAACGAGTTGAACAGTAGCTAATTCCCCTGTTAACAGCACTTATACAAAATTGTTATTGTTACAAACAGAAAATTGTTTGCTTTTTTATTCATATGCATTAATACAATATTTCAAATCGTATTAATTTAAAATACATAGTCGAACGATTGTCTGAAAATACGAAATCTACCGACATCTGCAACACATACCCTTTCAAACTAATAAACTTTATTAGTTAAACAATTTGTTTTTATTTTCTTTAATAAATATATTCTAACTACATATTTTTTTACAAATTTTAAAAACTGTACAAGGCACTTCGATATAATATATTTTATATAACAACTAAGCCAGCTTAGTAGTTTAATTTTTATCAATACGATAAGTAATAGGATTATTTAAAATTGTTTGAGTATTGCTAATATTGCTACCATAAGGCACCACTAATTTAGGGATGTTCATTACCAAATGTATGGTAGAGGCAGGAATTTGTATTTGAGCAGGAATACCAAGATCTGTGGTAGTTGTTGGAGCTAAAAAACAAAACAACAGTAATCAAAGAAAATTTGTTAGTACAATGTTTTGAACATTTGGATTAAATGTGGAACATACCCTGTAGTGGTTGTAGAACAGTCGATTGTAGTTTCGCCACCTGTGCTTCTAACTGTTTCACCCTTTGTTTTAGTTTTTCATTTTCCATTTGTAGATCTGCGTTACGCTTCTTCATTTTCTGGCGGTAGCGCGTAGATGCCGCACGCCTTCGCTCCATGGTATCATCTTTGTATGAAAGTTTACGATTAGATGATGTAGACGATGACGCTGTCCGCTGTTGGGTAATTGTTGAAGAACATTTATTACTAGGCCATTCGGGTGGTTTTGATTTACTCGATTGATTCAAAATGGCCTTCAGACGTTCTTTTATCGGCAGTTGTGATGTTGGGGTCAAACTAGCACTACTCGGCTCGGGATGTGGTGTTGATGTCGTTGAAGTAACCACCGATGAAGACGTTGAATCTTTGGTAGCAGTTGAAGTATTTAACTTAGGCAATATTAATGGATGTGATTTTTTATTGGATTTGCTGATTTGGTTGTCAGCTTCCGTGGTAGTTATATTTGCCGCAGTGGTTGTGGGAAAGGTAACTGTTATCATCTGGGGTTGTATAAATTGCACGGCGGATGGTAGAAATGTTAATGCTCCATTATTATTATTTTGAGGACTACTGCTGCTGCTCGTCGCAGGCTTCTCTGCAATGGCCCGATATTTGTGACCACTGGATGATGTAGTATCATCTGGTTTGCTAGATTTTGCTGCTACCGGAGTTTCCAGCATATTATCCACTGTGGCAACATCTAGCACTACGGGTGTATTTAATGTATGCTTACTCAAATCCTCTCCCGCACTAATACCACCCTCAACGGCCACATCAAATTGTGGAAACACCTGTGGCGTATGCAAAGACTCCTCCTCGGCATGAAATGTATGATTTGTCGATCTTGGATGTTGGGTATTTTGTTCACATGCCCGCCTAAATGTTTCCTCAAAGGGATTAACATTACGTAAATCATCGAATAGACCCACTTCTTCACAATTTTTTATTAATCTTGTCGGAGTGGGGGTCTGATCAGCTATGATAAGAAAGAAAATGGAATTTAGAAGTGTGTTGTTGCAGGTGGAGACAATAGATTACTTACCCACAAATATACTGGACTTTTGACTTAAATTTAGCAGCATACCAGCATCGTTGTCCACCTCTTCGGATGGCTCATGAAAATAACTCATTGTGGCACCTTTATCCAGACGCGGGACACGGACAATTCAACAACCAAGGGAAATCACAACCTACAAGACCAGGAATTTGGCAGTTATGCCACTTCCCACATTCGTAATAAGATGTGTTTTGGCACTTTTGGCTTTTGTCTTCATTCGTAATAAGATATGTTTTTGGTTGTTATGGCTATTCGCTGATTCGTCAACAACAGCTGATTGTTCGAGCCAATAACGGAATGAGAAAAATCAAATTAAAAATGTTGCCATATTTTCATATAACATATTTTTGATTTCGTATTTTTGGTCTAAAGGTAGATGCGGCTAATAATTCTCAATTTAGATTAGGCAAGTTTTCTTGCCGCAAGTCTTTGTTTGCTGGAGAGAGGGGCAAGGGGAATAGAAATGGAAAAAAATTGCTCGTACCGACAATTCTCTGGCAATTCGTTTTGTGTATTTTGTTTGCAGTGTCATTTCAGAAAAAAATAATTCAATTCAGAAAATATATGTTTGCAACCGAATTGCCTTGTATAGACGCATGAAGCAAGTTCCAAAGACAACGATAAAAATTGCCGCAAGTAAACTCGCCTAATATAAATCAGGACTAATGAACTGTGATGATCCTGTTTTTAAGTCTGAAATAACAAAATGAAAAAGAAAAAATTGCCAATAGGTTTGCCACTAGAGCAATTGATATTCCTCTCTGTTCCTGGCTGGATTGATTGAACTAGGGATACGTAGTCGATCGCAAAAGTCGACTTTAAGACTTTTAGATTTTTGCCTCTTACCAAAAAGTCGATTTTTAGACTTTTCGATTTTTGGCTTTGACTAAAAAGTCGACTTTTCGATCTTTCGATTTTGTCAAAACTATTCAAAATGGATTTTCGACTTTTACTGACTTCTGCAAAATCGACTAAAAATTTTATTATTTATATGAATTATTGTTAAAGGATAATGTAAAGTTCCGGAAAGTAAAATTTTTGGGCGATTTGAGCTTTGTGATAAAAAAACAAGTATTTATGAAGAAAATCGAAAGTCGATCTTGAAAAGTCGACTTTACGATTTCCTCATAGATCAAAAGTCGACTTCGACTTTTTGACTTTTCAATACAAAAAGTCGATTAATCGATTAGTCGATTTACTTATCCCTAGATTGAACGTTGTGAAAATACAATCAAAGCGATAAAGGGGAACTTATTAACTTCCCAGCTAAAATTTTTCGAAAATTTTAATCATATTCGATTTTTTTTTAATACTACTGGAAGATTATAATGCTCGAATATGCGCGCATTTTCTGATCGTAATTGACTCAGTCGTCGGGAGAAAAGTGCGACCCGGCGCGAGTCCTCTGTGTCAATCACATATGAGTCTTCCTCGGCATTAGATTCGAGTAATTTTTAACTTTTTTTCTAATAATTTTAAGGGTCTTTTTCGAATCATTTTTTAAACACTTTTTACCCATTTTTAATTAATTTGTGACACTATTTCGAGTCTTTTTTAAGTAATTTTTAAATCTATTACTAGTCCTAATTGTGTCATTTATGAGTCTTTTTGTAGTCGTATATAACTCATGCATATATTCATTCAGGAGTCCTTTTTGATCCATTTATGCTTAAAATTCGAGTCGTTTATTAGTCATATATGAGAGTTTACGATTTTACAAATCACGTACGTGATTATATTCGGGTGTCCGTATAAACGTAAAATACAAAAAGAAATATAGTAAGTTTTGATTTTAATGTTTATTTATTACAAACATTAAAAAAAATAATTTCATTTATTCATTTTATATTAATAATTAAAAATTAATTAATTTTGTATAACTAAATAAGTAAAAAATTAAATATATCAAATATATTGTTAATAATACATATACAAATAATTTACCCCGTCTGCATGTAGAAAATTGTGTTGATGAATACTGTTCACTTCTTTATCGTTACCGACGACAAATATCTGAAAGGAAATATATATTTTTCGTCTTTATAAAAACCTTACATGTTTGAAAAATGAACTTACTTTTGATTGCCGTTGCTATAAACAATTTTTTGCGCTAGCCTTAGATCAGGTTCCCTTCAGCTGTCTTGCGTAGCTTAGCCATCTGTGAACACCTTCCGAACTGCAGCTCCAAGAAATTGAGCACGCCATCGTTTCTTGCAATAAAATCTTTCTGAAAATATATTATAATGAATTTCGTTAGTTTAATTAATTTAGTTGATTATTTTTCCAATACCATTAACTCACCTTTTAATACTTTTGTTTCACTTCACTAAAAATTGATATTAACACCTCCACTAAACATTTATAAATGAGCAAAAATGAAAATGCAAAAAATGTCTTGTTTTACTTGGAAGAAAACAAAACAAACAGTCACCCATCTGAGCAAAATGTGATCAGAGAATATACAATTCTAATCACTTTTCAAACATCCGCATGTTCTTTTTTTGATTAAGCCTTTTTCAATCTCCAGATGATCAAAATATGATGACAAATAACGGAACAAAATGTCACACATTGATGATTGTTTTGCGACTGCTATACATTTTGTTGTTGTAATTAAAATAAAACTCTTTTTAATCATAAGAAGGAGTCATTTTAGAGTCCCTTTTTGGTCGTTCAAGCGAGTCAATCAGTTTTTAATCAACAAAGGACTCTTTAAAGACTCCCTACGGTGATTTTTTCAAAAACGATCTTCCAAATGCTAGCTGGGTTTGTGCAGCCACCATGGTGGGAAGATACGGAAGGCAGGTAACTTGGCGTATTGCATGGACATGAAAGAAAACACAGTATGTGAAGAATGAGTTTAGACATAGAAAATTATTTTTCATATTTATTATAATTGTATGCTGCACTTATAGTTTGGGTCAACCAAATTAAAATCTAGTACAAAATAAAAACACTGTTCTTTGGCAAAATAAAAAAATATGGCTGAGTTTCAACAGTATTAATATATTACAACGCCCAGTTAGGGAAACGTTTGATCGAATAGTCGGCAATAATTTCCGTTATTCATTTCCGTTACACGAAAGACAACATATATTAAATCGAGCCAAAAACGGGGAAAGATTGGAGTTAAAGAGAGGAGGTGGATCGTAGCCCAAAATTAATAAGAGTGCATAATTATTATAAAAAGTAAGCAAAACCCCTTAAATTTTCACAAGGACGCCTCCGAGGGAGTTGGAGGAAGAGTGTGACGTTGAAGTTTGTCACGAAAACAATTGGACAGACTATATTAAAAATCACATACAAGAGGTTTTTATTCGTTTCAGACCCGACTGAATATTGGGACGAAGGTATATTTTACAATGAAACCAAATTAATGTCACTTTACAACGATGGGCCCACCTGAGTTTGGCGCAAACATTTAAAAACATATCAAGCAAAGGCGTGAGAGACTTAAGGTAAGATCACACTAGGCAAATATTTGACGAAATGTGTTAAATATTTCTGGAAAATACATAAACAGCTGATTTTGAGCAAACAAATTATTAGACAGCAAAGAAAATTTTGAGTGATTTGCCCACAATGTGAACGCCGACTAGCAAATATTTGCCTTATTTTTGAGCAAACACTTATTTGCCCTTATAATATTTTTGTAAGAGCAAACAAAGGAAAATAACAGCTGATTCATGCGTTAAATGGGGTTTTAAATTGATGTACATTTTGTTATTCCGATTAAATTTTGTTGTTCTGTATACACTCATTTCTACTCTCCTGGGATGTTTTGTATTGCAATAGGATTATACAAAGACAACATTTTCCACCGAATTTCATCTAATTTGGATTTTCTACAGTGTTTTTCAAACAATATCGGATTCATATGATATGGAATTTCGGATCCCTGGTGAATAAAAAACTTAAATTTTTAATATGAACTGTGTTTTGGTACCGGTAATTTCCTATCCCAGTTTCCATTCTGATAGTCAACATTTCCATGCCCCAATGCATAAACTACTTCCTGAGAGACAGATTTCTAGCCTCATTTCCCCAAAATTGAAGGCAGTTTGCCATTTCGGGTTATCGATTGATCGAACATCTCCTCGCACAAAACATAATTTTTTTAACAGAAAAAACAACAATATTCTGAAAATGCTCCATGGAATAAACAACAGGAATTCGAAGTTGGCCAAAACTTCTCTCATATTTTCAGGCAAATTAATTTGTGTTTTCTGACAGTTAGATCAAACTCTTTTTGGCGCAAATAAACATGTTTTCCTATTACGTTATTTGACGCTATTTGCCATCTGTAAATGTGTCAAGTATTTGAGTGTAATGTGAACACAAATTCAAGAGTGCACAAATTTGACGTTTTTGGAGTCAAATATTTGCATAGTGTGACCCTACCATTAGCTTTTATAGAAACAACGATGGACGATGCATGGTACAATTATACAAG
The DNA here is from genome assembly GCF_032173495.1 of Musca vetustissima. Lineage (NCBI taxonomy): Eukaryota > Metazoa > Arthropoda > Insecta > Diptera > Muscidae > Musca > Musca vetustissima. The sequence continues at coordinate 32,259 of NW_026882223.1, read as the reverse complement.
GTAGGATATCTTTAGTCAACAAAGAAAAAATATACTTCTACGTTATGGCTTATAATGCCAAAATCAATAAAAACAAATGCAACAAGTCGTTCTATTCATTTCAGATATTTTTAAAATTTTACAAAAACGGAAAAAAATGAATGGAATATCTGGTTTTCTTTTCAAAATCGAGTTGGAAATATGACTTAAGGTAAGGTCACACTCGGCAAATATATGACGAAAAGTGTCAAATATTTCTTTGCCATAATCTGACCACAAAATATTTTCAATGGCAAACACAAAAACAGCTGATTTTGGGCAAACAAAATTATTTGACAGTAAACAAAATTTTGCTTAAAGTGTCCACAATGTGAACGCCGACTAGGAAATATTTACATTATTTTTGGTCAAACATTTATTTGCCCTTACAATATTTTTGTACGGGCAAACAATGGAAAATAACAGCTGATGAATTCATTGTGTTGGCGTTTATATTGTTGGAATTTCATCATTTCGTTTGAAAACAAAACATTTTTGACACTTTATCCAATTAAATATGGCATTTTTTATGAATGGAAAACATAATTTCAAGTCCTAGGTACGCTTTCAAACCGAATAAGCTTAATATTGGCATTTCGAATTCAACATAGGTCAACATTTATCTGCGGTATAGTGGCAAAGACCTATTTTCGATCTGTTGTAGGTTTTAAACATATTTTCAAGCGATGTGGCCTTGGAATTTATTGCAAATTGCATTTGGAATTTATATTAAGTAAAAACTTTTATTTTGTATTTCGGGTTCTCAGATGGTAAATTATCTCGTCACATACATTCAAATCTCGACATATGGTCTAGACAAACATGCAGTTTTGACATATTCTCCACATAAATGGCTCCACGGCTGAACTTAATCGCGATTTTTTCATTCATAATTCAAATCCTGGCAAGATCTAGCTACAGCCTCCATATATACGTTACTATTTAGAACAATTGCAAAAAATATCTTATTAATACCTTATAAAATATACGGCAGGATTTAAAAAATAATCGAAGTTGGCCATAATTTCTCTCAATATTTGCTGGCAATTAAATTATGCTTTCTGACATTTTGATCAAAATTATGCTTTCTGACATTTTGATCAAAACTGTTTCATGGTGCAAATATATTTTCCAATGTGACCACACGTCAAACATGTTTTCCCATTTCATTATTTGACACTATTTGCTCACTGTTTGAGCAAACAAAATGTGTCAAATATTTGAGTGTAATGTGAACACAAAATCAAGAGTGTGCAAATTTGACAGTTTTTGTGGCAAACAAAAAAATAGACATTTGAGTCAAATATTTGCGTAGTGTGACCTTAGCTTTAGGTATTGATTCATCCACAAATCATAATATTCTTCATACTTACAGGCTGAATTAGAAAATTCAAAGTTATTCTTCAGTTTCCGTACGAGCTTATCATGATCAATACAATTAAATGCCTTTGACAAATCTAATATATTCTAATCTAATTATATTCGTCTAAATTATATAGTATTTTTCGGTTAATTGGTTTCCACGCATAATTGAACCACATAATGGGCCAAAACATCAAGCATTTGTTTCTTAACGATATGAGATCACCTGGTTCATTAACATTTAGGTATTGGTACCACTCGAGCAGTTTTCTAACATAGGGGAAAAGTATACGAAGTCCAGGATGACATGGGAAAACTTGTTTAATAAATGTAATGGTAATTAAAAAAATTATAATAAAAAATAACTTTAGTAAAAAAGCTTTTATGATTATTACTGAAAAATAAGTTATTTATACAATGTGCAAACTTATACATGGCATACTGTATATTATTTATCAGAATAAAAGTCTAAATTATATCCGTCTAAGTTATATAGGTACTTTGACGGACGAAGGTGCATTCCGGATTTTTGGTGGGTAAAAAACATCTTGGCAGAGAATGTTAAATAAGGGTCAATGTTTTGACATAATAAAATTCCGCCCTATTTAAAGCAGTTTAAATCTGACGTGGTTGTAATTTGCAATTCCGGTTTCTTACAGAGTGGAAATAAACTTTGCAGATAGGGTTTCTAATAAGGGAATTTTGGTGAGTCGTTTAACTCTGTAACCGGCCATTTTTTGCCGATAATTTGTAATTTATTGGCAAATTTTCACTGACTGATATTTACCGTTGGAAAATACTATATATTAAATAATTTTGTATAGAAACGTATTAACTGTTCACCGAAACGTATTAAGAATTGCTTAGAGACGCGTTAAGATTATATGTTTTATCGTGATATATCCATTTAATTACCATACATTATAATGCACATTTTTCCAACCATCCAAGCTAATGTCTACGAAAAAATAAGTTCTTATTCAATTCATTTTATACTATGATTAAAAATTTCACGATTTTCAGATATTGATTGCAAACTTCGTTTAAGCGCAACGACTTTCGCTTATCCTGCTTAAGAGAAACAATTTTTCTGAAATTAGCCGTTTTCGCTTAACCGAATTCGACTGTATATTAGATATCGGAAACATTCGTAATTATTTTTTAGTCCATCCTGATTCTATTTCAAATATTATTCAACCGTTAAATATTTCCCCCCATATTCATCCATAGAGCTTTTTGTTTTGGTTGTTGACGCAAAGAGCTTTTGTTTGTCACAAAACAACCACCTGCCTTCTTACAATGTGTAGTGTCTTGTGCGGCCATACACATTGGCCATGCTCCCAATTCTCTTTAGCTTACTTATTATTTTTTTCTTTGGGGGGCATAACTGTCGATGTAGAAAATTTTCCCTTTTAGTGTCGTCTAAGCATCGAATGTGTGAAAATTTTTTTCTTGGAAAAGAATCAAACGCTGGTTGAGTATTCGGACGTCGGGTGAACTTGAAAAGCAAAGAAAAGAAAAGTTGATGATTTTCACACAGCATAACTCATAAAAAGAAAATTATAATAATAACGAAGAAAAAGCATACACATCAAACCAAATTTTGTGGTGAATCAAAAAGAAGCGAAATTAATTTCCATACAAATTATACGAAATAAATGTGCGTTTTTCTTTCAATAAGTATCTACAAATTGATAAAAAAAGGGAAAAAAGTGTATTAAATAATTGAGCCATCAATGGCAGCCAACACACATATTATAGAAAACGGGGTTTATATTATATACCACGATATAAGAAATTAATACGAATGCAAGAAGAAAAAAAAAACCATCGGCAAAACTGCGAAATAAAGAAAAAATATAACATAAATTTTCCTGAAAATACATCATTATAAATCAATTTATAATTTATTTATTTGTTATTGCAAAAATCGCCACGAAATCATCGAAGAGAGTGTTTTTCTTTTCCGAAATCAAAAAACAAAACAAAAAAGTGTCCGAAAATTTTTTTTCAAATTTATGAGATTTCTTGTTGCAAAATCAATGAAGTGAATGGAAATTTAGTTCAGTGGTTCACAGTTTTTTTTATGCTTTGCTGTGTTGTGCTGACAGAAAAAAGTGTCATATGTGTGTGTATGTGTGTTTGCGTGTATCGTGTTTTTTTTTTCATTGCCTGTAGTATCTGTGTCTGCCGTGGAAGCTCTGACTCTGTCCCATACGTGTTGACCAACTTAATATTTTTTATATTTAATTTTTCGTTTTCTGATTTCTTCTATTTTTTCATATGATGTTTTTGATTGGATTTTTTTTTTATCAATTTGCAAAAAAATCTAGGTACATACCCATGTATATACATATTAGTGGACCTATTTGTTTGTGTTTCTTCTTAAGCTAGGTTAGGTTTGATGTATTTGTGTTTTTATTTGCAACTCTATGGAACCTTAATTGCACTGTGCTACATATTTAAATTTTTTTGATAACTACCGGGAAATTCCAACAGATTATGAAAGAGGGGCTAAAAAAGAAAACACTTTTATCGACGTTTTGAAAGTTTACGTCGGGAGGTAACCTAAAAAGTGGGGGGGGGGAAATATTCCCCCTTTTCAAGAATTTTGATAATTTTCGAATTATGATTTCTTGAAATCCTTACATTTTAAGTATACAATGTCTTCGGCTATATTACTGATAAAATATCGGGGAATATTTTGGTATACAACATTAACCGTCAACCGATTCATTGAAGGGGTCTTTTCGGTCCCCTGTTCCACAAGTGATTGAAAACCCATTCAAAACAGGGGTAAAGCTACTCAGAATATTCTACAGAAATGTTCGCCATAAAGTGATATTTGGCACAGCTCATTTATTTGGCCAAAGGACGAACCCTATTGAAATTGGGAAAAACCGGTTCAAATTTAAATATAGCTCCCATATATATTTTCGTCCGATTTAAGGTAAATTGTACACTAAAGTTCCTATATATCTTTCGATTTGCACGAAATTTGTCATAGCGTACTAAATTAAGTCTATAGTGATGTGTGCTAATCGGTTCAGATTTCGATATAGCTCCCATATATATTTTCGTCCGATTTTAGGTAAATAGTGCACCAAAGTCCCTATATATCGTTCGATTTTCACGAAATTTGGTATAGCGTACTGAATTAAGTCTAGAACGATGTGTGTTAAATTTTGTAAAAATTGGTTCAGATTTAGATATAGCTCCTAAGTAGTGGACCAAAGTCCCTATATATCCTGTGATTTGCACGAAAATTGGCGTAGCGTACTGAATTTAGTCTAGAGTGATGTGTGCTATGTTTCGTGAAAATCGAAATGATGTGTGCTAAGTTTCTTGAAAATCCGTTCAGATTTAGATATACATATCTACCATATATTTTCGTCCGATTTTACAAAAGTGGTGCACCAAACTCCTAATGATTGTCCGATTAACACGAAATTTTCCACAACGTATAAAATTGAGTCTTGAATGTCATTATTCCTTTCAGTTGAAATTGGTGCAGGTGCAGCCATAGCTTCCATATGTATTTCGAACGGGTGTCTGATTGAAATTTAATTTTTAACAGTGCGGCGTACCGAATAGAATCTATCAATTTTTCTATAAATCGTTTTCCATAAATTTGTCCCATGGTACGCAGTCGACTCTAAATCTACCCGAATTTTATCATAGGTTGCAGAAAGACATAAGTTCCTTCGAGGGAACATTGACAAGCAATTGTAAGCATACATATGTATAATATACCCAAAGTGGTGAAGGGTATCATTTAGTCGGCTCCGTCCGACTTTACTGCTTTCCTTACTGGTTTGAACTTCATTGAGGGCGTAGATTTTTTAAATAATGTTTCATCTGCTTGCGCAATTACCCATGCTTCAGATTCATACAACAGCACGGGTAGTATCAACGTCTTATATAATGTGAGATTGGTCTGGCGAGAGGTAGCCTTGTTTCTAAACTGCTTAGTTAGACCATAATATCATCTATTAGCCAACAATATCCTTCTCCGAATTTCAAAACTGATGTCAAGAGTTTTATTTAGGGCGGTACCGAGGTATATAAAATCTTTAATTGCCTCGAAGCTCTAGTTCTCAAGTTCCACAGTCGGTCCGAGTCTACTAGACGTCTTGCGCGTTAATACCATCACCTGGGCTTCTCGTCATTAACTGCCAGACCCACTTTGGCAGACTCCTTCTCAATTTGTTCAAAGGTGGATATTACCGCTCGCAATGTTCGACCCATTACATAAAATCTTTTGACTACCTCGAAGCTGTTCCACAGTCGGTCCGAGTCTACTAGACGTCTTGCGCGTTAATACCATCAGCTTGACTTCTCGTCATTTACTGCCAGACCCACTTTGGCAGACTCCTTCTCAATTTGTTCAAAGGTGGATATTACTGCTCGCAATGTTCGATCCATTGTATCGATATCATCGGCGTAGGCGTCTTGTTCGGTGTACAGAGTGTCATTCCTGTTCACATTTGTAACTCATATGACCTTTTCCAGCAGAGTGTTAAAAAGATCACACGAGAGGCTGTCACGTTGTCTGAGCCCTCGTTCGGTATTGACATTAACTGCTGACCTTGTGCTACTCACAGTTATCCTGGATATCCGTATTAATTTTGCAGTAGTGCCAAATGCATACATGGCTTTTAACACCTCTGAACGGATAGGGCTATTCCAACGCGGCTTTATAGTCGACGAATAGATGGAATGTGTCTATGTGATTTTCGTGGGGTGTTTTTCAGGATTTGTCGCAGAGTGAAAATCTGGTCTACGGTGGATTTGTCAGGTCAGAAGCCGCATTGGTATGGCCAATAATGTTATTGACCATTGGCTTCAGTCGTTCACAACTCACACTTTTTATGCGATGGGAAGGAGACTATCGTCTTGTCTCCTGACCACCGGTCTTGAATAGTTCGACACTTCACGTTTGTAATTTTACGTTTTTGAAAATTATCTATGCAGAACATTTTCAAAATATATCCATGTATTTGCATATTCCCCAAATATTTTCCAACTCCTCAAATATTTTCCATATGATTAGTTTGTAATTTGGGTTTCTCAATTTTTTTGTTGGGTAAAAACGACAGAACTTGTTAAATATGTGTATATGTTTTGACATAGTCTAACATAAAGATTTCGTCCCATTTTAAGAGTTTTTATTGTCCTCGTCTATTTTTTTTTTCAAGCGATATGGCTATAAGGCATTTTGGGAGGATAAAACACTTTGGTATAGACATACTCGTAGCTCCCCTATTGGTATTTCGTTTAGCTCCCATATAAATATCACGACCAATATTAAATATTTTGAATAGTGGAGGTATTAGAAGTTTTTAAATTTTTAAAGCTCCATGGAGGCGTAGATTTTTTAAATATTATGTTAAGCTCTTTGATGGCGCTATTGATTTCTTAGTATGTAAATGACTTGTATTTCAATTTTTTCCTACGAAATGACTCATTTCAGCTTTCATACATTTACATAACTGTTTTTAGGAGTCGTAAAGGTAATAATGATAACCTGTTTCCATTACACTTTAAGAGTTTCGCCACAATTAAGTTTTTTTCTTTCTTTTTAGTCACATTTTATACTCCATTTACATTGTGTTGTTTTTTAGTTCCCCTCCATCTCAAACAGTTGTCAGAGCAATCGTTTTTTGTAAGAAGAAACAAACAACAACAAAACACAGTGTTGCAAAAGAAAACATAATCGCCATTCCCATTGTAACTACCGGAAATAGAGAGTGGTGTCGTTTTATTATTACTTGTTGGTTTTGTGATATATGCATGTGAGAGTCTGTGAGTATAGAGTTTCTATTTAAGCTCAAGAGAGAGCTTACCGCAACAGAGAAGGCAGTGAAAATAGAGCAAAGATAAAACAACAAAATTCCATTAAGCAAACAACAAACCAACAAACGAAACGTACGTGAAAAGGAAGTGAGAATAAAAACCTAAATAGGATATAAAAATCAAAACAAAACAAAAACAACAAAGCTCTAAAAACAACAGCAAAAAGAAGAGAAACACCATCATTACCGCAACGTTGTGTGTGTGTGACACTATTTTACCATCTACTACTACCGTACAGCCGCTACTGCTGCTGCATACACTCACACACACACTATCATCAAGCTGTTCAGCTACTAAAGTAATAAAATCAAAATTAAACATTACCCGTTATTTGTTGTACTCTTTCTTCTTTTTTTCTTATTTTCCTCTTTTTTCTGGTGTATCCTGTGACTAAGTGTACATATGTGTGTGTGTGTTAATACTTTTAATTGATTTAGATTTAGGTTAACTAACTAACTGCTTCTTTGGGTTTTTTCGGATTTTAATTCTTTTTGACGTTAAACGTCACATGTTGTTGATGTACATACACATTCATATACATTTATGTATATATGTAATCGTGTACCTTCAACCACATTGTTTTATTATCAGTTTGTTTATATTTTTCTTAATAGTTCATTGGTTTAATGACATTTAAAAGCTTTTCTTCCCCCATTTCATTTTCTAATCGTTTAATTACAATCTAAGCGGCTTATTATCCTATCGTTTACATTGTAAGAGTGTTCTTGTGGTTATGCCACATCGATAAAGACATCTACTAAAGATGTTTATAAAACATGATAATTTTGTTGTTTTTTGTTTTTCATGTCTTATTTAACTTATCATTTACAAGGTTTCAATTAAAATATCATATTGAATTGAAAACAAAGTTTATAGTATATACGTTTGAGTGTGATAGAGAATAGACAAATTACACATGACAATGTTCAATGAAAGGATACCGTTTCTACACATTTTGAAAACATTTATAATATTTACGTTCGAGTGTAATACAAACGAGGTTGATTACATATCACTCATTTGCTGCAAGATCGACATAAAAAAACAGTAGGGAAAGTCGGACTGGGCCGACTATATGATACCCTTCACCACTTTGGGTATATTCTACATATGTATTCTAACAGACATCGCATTTTCGAAGAAGCATTGACATAAAATTGAACGAACTTAAATATGTGATCTTTATCTATATGTAAATCGAATAACATCAATGCTATGCTAAATTTTGTATGCTGCACTGTATAACATTTTATCTTAGTCAGACAACCGTTGATTATTTGGTGTACATTTAACATGAATGGGTCGAACTTATATATGGAAGCCATATCCAAATCAGAACCGATGTCAAGGAAACTTGCCAGAAATTAATATATATTAACTTCAGTATGTTGTGTCAATCGGCCAAGCTATGGGTATTTAGTGCACCATTTACTTAAAATCGGGCGCTATATGGACATTTGAACCGATTTCAAGAAAACTTGACAAACGTAAGGCTGTAATAACTTATGTACAATGTACAAAACAGTGTGCCAATCGGCCAAACTTTGGGTCTTTAGTGCAAATTGGAGGAAAATATATGGGAGATATATCTAAATCTGAACCGATTTTCACGAAATTTAGCACACGTCATTCTAGACTCAGTTAGGTGCGCTGTGCCAAATTTCGTGGAAATCGAAAGATATATAGGGACTTGGCGCACGTTATTCTAGACTCAATTCAGTACACTATGCAAAATTTCGCGCAAATCGAAAGATATATATATATAAGGACTTTGGTGCACCATTTACATAAAATCGGACAAAACTATTTATGGAAGCTATATTTAAATATATACCGATGTTCCCGAAACTCAACACACGTCATTCTGGACCAAATTCAGTATCCTATGCCGAATTTCGTGCAAATCGAAAGATATATATAGGGACTTTGGTGCCCCATTTACCTTAAATCGGACGAAAATATATATGGGACCTATATCTAAATCTGACCCGATTTTCTCGAAACTTGACACACATCATTCTAGACTCAATTCAGTACACTATGCAAAATGTCGTGCAAATCCAAATATATATACGGACTTTGGTGCACCATTAACATTAAATCGGACGGAAATATACATGGGAGCTGTATCTAAATCATACATTATTATAAACTCAATTCAGTACTCTATGCCAAATTTCATGAAAATTGAAAGATATATAGGGACTTTGGTGCCCCTTTTACATTAAATCATCAAATTCGGGTCATAAATGCGACCTGTCTTTGGACAGACATACAGATAAAAGGAACCACGTGTATATCTCGTTTACTTTTGCCTGTAACAAACATATGCACGAAGACATAATACCAAGCCTATATTAACCCACCGGTCCACTTATCCTGGTACCTCCCCCACAAGTGGTCAACATTTCGAAAACTTTTCAATGCAGCTGATATACAATTGCGTAAGGGTGACATTTCGCAGGGGCTAAAATGGTGAATGGTGTTTATGGTTCCGATACTGTAACAGCCAATTATGTTCAATTTTGGTTTCGTAGAATCCGTCCAGGAATTTTTGATGTACGGCCTACCTGTACGAGAAAATGTCGACAAAATCGGATAAATGGTCGAAGTTGACCGGCATGTTAGCAGTCGTAACATCGCTCAGGAGCTAAAATTCGACCATAAAACTGTTTTAAACCATTTACAACTGAACAGAAACGACCAGAATTGACCAACAGAAGAGATGTTTCCACCAGGACAACGCTAGGCCACACACATCTACAGTGACTCGCCGGAAACTTCGGGAGCTTGGTTGGGATGTTTTAAAGCATCCGCCATATAGCGCTTTTCAAGCGAAAGAAATAATAGCACTAAAACGTAAATGTCCAGTTAAAAATAAGAAAACAATATGGGATCAATTGTTTTGTGTTTCTCACAATTATTTGATAAAATTTCGTCTCGCAAATTTCTGCGCAATGTCTCAGCATCGAGTTCACCAAATTCTGACATCGCTTTAGCGGAATTTATTCCAAAGCGACTCGTTGCTTGTCAGTTTGGGAGCTGCTACTTCCCCTTTTATGTCAGTCTACAAATTCTCGATTGGGTTAAGGACTGGCGACTGCGCTGGCCACTGCATAACGTCAAATCATTTCTTGGTTTTATTGCTTGTACTTTTAGAGTCATTGTCTTGTTAGAAGACCCATGACAACGGCATTTCGTAGTATGCATAGGGTAACATACGAAAAGCATGCACATATCATTACACGTGAGCCGCCATGTTTAATCGTTTTGATCGTATATTTTGGATCATATTCTGCATTCTGTGGTCGTCTGGCATATGACCATACAGCACAATCTTACTTTCGTTTGTCCATAAAATGTTTCTCCATCTATCCAATGGCCAATTTGAGTGTTTTTTGGCAAAAGCAATACGCTTGGCAACATGCTTAGAACTTACAAGTGGAACTTTCCAGGAGCTGCAGGCTTTGAAACCATTTATTCGAATGTAATGGCGAACTAATTGCACTGTTGCAGGTATATTTAACTCCTTTTTCAGATCCCTTGCTGGCTTAAAAGGTTTTTTCTTGGCTTGGCGGACTAAACGCATGGTCAGCAAATTGGAAATAACTCTTTTTGTACACGGTTTTGATATAACACGGTTTGAAAATTGAATATTTTTAATTTTTTTAGACGATTTTATTCCATTTAGCACGATTTGAAATTTAATGTACTTAATTTTTTTGTCAAATTTAATTTTTGTGAAGTATGTTCATATCACAAAAAAGTATTTATGAAAGAAAAAAGTCTGAAACCATCGATAGTATCGATAGTTTGAGAACACTAGCTTAAAGATTTAAGTGAATTCCCCTTTAGAGCGTACAAACAATTTTTACTGGTCAAAGCAAATGTAAATAGCACTAATTTAGGGGAATTCCCTTTATGTATAATATCAATGTCTTTTTTTACACGGCTTCTTCTGGAACCAATCTACCGTGTAAAAACAGACTTAGGTGTATAGGTTACTTGCAGGTGCTATTTTATTTTTCGCAACTGTATATGTCAGCAACACCTTCTGACACCTGTTACTTGTCTTAGTTGATTGATTACGGGAGCTATATCTACTTTAAATCGACGGAAATTATATTTGAGAACCATATCGAATTTTGAACCGATTCTCTCTCGAGACCTATTCGTTCAATCCAAATAATGGACAGCCATGATATTATATAGATTTATATATATATATATATATATATAACATTGATATTTGACATTTATATATTTTAATTGATGCCCTTAAATATCCCTGACCTAATGGTTGTTGGTATTCATTCAAATTCATTGGGGGATTATCATCTAATGGTTCAATACGATTATCTTTTAAGGGGACCCCATCCCCCCATTCTCGGCGTCAACAATTTTTTGGATTTAATTCGAATCTACTCTAATTCTAGAATGTCCCTACAAGTGAAAATCTCAAGAACTCTTGAAGATATAGCCGATTTATTGTGTCAGCATCAAGTGACGGCAAGAGTGATTCTCAAACTTTCAACGCGTTTTTCTCGAAACATTTTTTTACGAATGGCGGGCACGATAACTCAAAAACTAATAATCCAATCGGTTCCAAATTTTTACACGTTTCTCTGGGAGTGTATCGCTCTCGTATGAACTAGGATAAAGCTAATCGGTAAAGATCTTCCTTTTTTAACTTAGTTTGTGGTCAAAAATATGCGATTTTCCAAAAATAAATTTTCAAAGTTCCGCCATTTGGTTAATTGTTGTTCATACGAGAGCCAGACATGTACTCTTTCTAACACCGTTGGCATTTTCGGATTCCGATGTTCCAGTGTGGAGTTATCATGCCCGCCATCAAAAATAAGGACTTTTCTTTGATAACAAAAAACAACAACAATTTTTTTTTTTGTAAATTATTTTATTTCCTTTTTAAATCTTCAAATATATATGTGCAAAATTACAAACCTTAACAAGCATTGGTATTGATTTACCAGGCCATTGAAAATCTTGAAAAATTAAAATCGAGAAATCAAAATATCTCGAAACAAAAAAAAATGACTTATACCACTTTCAAAATCATGGGCACATATAAAACTTTATAAATATATTGTTATATATTTGATATTTGCCATTTTTTATTTTTAATTGATGCCTTTAAACATCCCTGACCTTTTGGATGAATGTATTCATTCAAATTCATGGGGGGATTCTCATGTAATGGATCAAATCAAATACGCTTCTCTTTTTAATTCTCACAATATTGTACGTGTACATAAACAGGTATATACATATCTATGGTAAAATATATTCTTGTTTATTTATTATGCATTGTTTTTCTATTTAGTTTCCACTTAAATTATTTGATTGTACCTTTGGCATCAGTTTGCAATTGTGGGGCAATTGCTTTTTTTGGTCTTTTTTCAACGTCTCGCCCTACCAAAATTTAAACACTACAAAATATAACATACAAGTAGCGTCTCGTTGTTTTCCAAACACGAACATTGAAATGCAGGGCAACAACAACGACAACAATTTGACAATTTAGAAATCCAAAAACAAAACAAAAAAAAAACGACAACAAACAAACATCACATAAATGGCGACAACGCTGTCGAAACGACAAAATATTCACTTTGTCGTAGTTGTTGTGCTTTTCTTGTGTTGTGTTGTAGTGTCTTTATTTGTTGTTGTTGCGGCTGCTATTGTTGTTGTCGTTTCTTTTTTTTGACATTTTGCCAAAGTTCAATGTGAACATTATTATGGCCACTTTTCGCAGTAGATAAATTCGGCTAAAAGCGTTTCTCACATTGTTCATTGTTTTTTTTTATAGTTTTTATGCACAAGATTCTATTTCTATATACATAAATAGTATGTAGTGCATATTAGGGTGTCCAAAAAAAACATATATTATTACATTCAATAAGGTAGTAATATTCCATCCACCCAAAATAAGACTTACTTTACTTACATAGCTGGCTTGTGACGTAACATTTGTTCCATAAGCCGAACTTTACAAAAGATTACCAAGCGGTCTTATGCGCAGCTCTTTCAATTTGAAATAGCATGTTCCGAGATGTTGTCTACCACTTGATCTTTCCATCGAATTCGTGACATTCCCTTGAGCTGGGGCATTCTCATCCATTCTCTATGTCGATGTTCGAGGATAGATGGTACAACTCATGGTTCAAAGACGGCGATATTCACCGTCGACACAAATCGGCCCATAGATCTTTTGGGGAAATCTTCTCTCAAACACTCCAAGAGATGCGTCAACTGCTTGCGCAAGTACCCATGCATCAGATCCATACACCAGCACAGGTAGCATCAGAGCCTTCTAGAGTGTGAGTTTAGTCTGGCGAGCGGTGGCGATATTCACCGTCGACGCAAATCGGCCCATAGATCTTTTGGGGAAATTTTCTCTCAAACACTCCAAGAGATGCGTCAACTGCTTGCGCAAGTACCCATCCATCAGATCCATACACCAGCACAACTGTATCAGAGCCTTCTAGAGTGTGAGTTTAGTCTGGCGAGAGGTGGCCTTGTTCCTAAATTGCTTACTCATACCAAAGTAGCATCTGTTGGTCAACAAGGTGTATACGGTACCAAGGTATATACAATCTTTAACTACCTCAAGTTCCACAGTTGGTCCGAGTCTACGGGACGTCTTGCGCGTTGATACCATCAGCTTGGTCTTCTCGGCATTTACTGACAGACTCCTTCTCAAAGTGTTCAAAGGTGACTATTACCGCTCGCAATGTTCGACCCATTATATCGATGTCAAAGGTCACTGTTACCGCTCGCAATGTTCGACCCATTATATCGATGTCATCGGCGTAGGCGAGTAACGTGTGTTGTTTGGTGTACAGATTGTCATTATGTTCACATTTGCATATCTCTTTCAAGCAGGGTGTTGAACAGGTCACACAACAAACTATCACCTTGTCTGAAACATCCTTCGGTATTAAAGGGCTCCGAGGGGTCCTTTCCGACTTTAACTGCTGACCTTGTGCCAATTAAAGTTAGCTTGCATAGCCATATTAATCTTACAGGAATACCGAACGCAGACATGGCTTTAAACGGATAGGGCTGTCAAATGCGGCTTTATAGTCGACGAATAGATGGAATGTGCCGATGTGTTTTTCATAGGTCTTTCCCAGGATTTGGCGCAGATTGAAAATCTGGTCTACGGCGGATTTGTCATTAGTTTGGTGCAATGATATCATTGATCATTGGCTACAGTCGTTCACACAGCTCGCTGGATAGCACTTTATATGTGATGGGAAGGAGACTTATTCCTCAATAGTTGACACATATCGCCTTGGATGCTGAGGTTTCAATCATTAGACATGTATTCCTCTAGCCAAATTGTACTAATCAGCTGGTGAGTGCTCGTGACCAGCATCTGACCACCGGTCTTGAATAGTTCAGCTGGTTTGCTATTCTGACCTCATCTTGTATAGGATATCTGGGTTATCTTCTTCATCGACACTATTTGATATCAGGAGCTTTTCAAAATGCTCCTTCCAGATCCTTAACACGCTATATGTATCTGTCACCAGGTTTCCATCTTCATCCCTACAGGAGGATGCGCCTGTACCAAAGCCTTCGGTTTGGTGTTTTACTCGTTGCTAAAATTTCCGGACTTAATTCTGACTCCTGTACATCTCGATTTGCTCCCGCTCATGTTTTTCTTGTTCTTTTTTCTTTTGTATGAAAATACCTTTCTCGTCTCTCATTATATCCCGATAATTCGCCATTGCATTACGTGTTGTTACTGTGTGTAGGGTTGCCCTATTACTGCGTTTTTTTTCACATCAGTATCATTACGACATTCCTGATCGTATCATGGGTTTCTTGATGGTGGTCTTTGGTGTTGCTTTTGCTGCAGTTTGTAGGGATTGGACAATTCTTTGCCATCGTGCTTCTATATTATTATCGGGAAAAAGGGAGTGCTTTCGTTAAGCAGGAGTAGGCTTCTGCTATCTGTTGTGCTTGCAGCTTTTCGACGTCGAGTTTCCGTGTTGTGTTAGATCGCACCATTGCTGTTACTTTAAGACGAGTGCGAACCTTGGCTGCTACAAACTAGTGGTCCGAATCGATATTCGCCCCTCGGATCGATGGAACGTCTAAAACACTGGATGAATGCCTTTCGTCTATCACAACATGATCAATTTTATTTCTCGTTGTATATCGAGATGCTTGATGCTTGGTGCTGCTTAGTTAGCATGTTTTATGTTTTTTACTGTCAAACAACCTCATGTCGTTGTTGGATGTTTCTTGATGGAGGCAGAATTTTCCGACGGTGGGGTCAAAAATATTTCCCCTCAGATTTTTGCATTAAAATCTCCTAGCAGAATTTTAATGTCATGGCAACGGCAGCGGTCACGTAGAGAAAAAAAAAATTTACAAAAAAAAAATGGATGAAATTGGTTACTCTATTCGAGAATTATCATGAGCACCAGCCACAGACGGACGAACATTTATAATTTGACTCCCATGTTTCCAAAAAACACTGTGTAAAACAAATAATATTTATCGAGTAATTCCAATATATAGAATAAATATTAAGACAAGACATTTCAAAATATTGGGAAATCCTATTCTCGAAATCCTTGCATTTTATGCATATGGTGTATTTGAGAATATTGCTAATAAAAATATGAGGAATATTTTTGTGTGATACGTTAACCATTAGTCGATACTCTGACCCCTTGTCTTTTCGGTCCCATTTTTTAAGAAATGATTGAAAACTCATTAAAAACTGGGTTATAGCAGGTCAGAATATTCTACAAAAATGTTCGCCATAAAGTTTGACTATAAGTCTCGGAATAGATCAAAACTCAAAATTCAACCTAAACGACAAAAATCTTAAACGTATGAAAACTTTTTTAGGGTTAAAACCGATCTTATTCCGAGTTTGTACCATTTTTTTCCGCTAGATGTCGTTTTAGAAGAATGGTATAAAGAACAAACATATTCTCCATAAAATTTTAGTATAAGTCACTGAACAAGAGAAATCGGTATATATAATATATATAGCGAATATATGTAGACGCGAATTTATGAAGAAAAAATATTACCAAATTTCCCAGAACTTTTTTCAACAAATTGTATGTCTTGATTTAGATTAGGCGAGTTTACTTGCGGCAATTCTTATCGTTCTCTTTTGAACTTGCTTCATGCGTCTATACAAGGCAATTCGGTTTCAAAAAAAAAAAATTATTTGTTTCAAATAGTTTTTTCACATTTAAGTAAATTTAAAATGTCAAAAAATACGAAATACACAAAACGAATTGCCAGAAAATTGTCGGTACGAGCAATTTTTTTCCATTTCTATTTACCTTGCCCCTCTCTCCTACAAACAAAGACTTGCCGCAAGTAAACTCGCCTAATCTAAATCAAGACACAAGGTATATTAATAAGGTAACCGTATCAAGGCAGCTATGGTAACATTATATGTCAAATATAATTTTGATTAGCCGTAGGAAAATACAAAATGCAAATTTCAAACCAAAATTTACTAAAATAGTTTTGAAATTAATTTTATGAAATATTTAACAACTTCTAAGCAATGCGGTACATTTGGACTGTCCACTGGTCTTAAATTTTCTATGGAGCGTAACCCTGATTGTGCATAAATCCGCGACAATAACTGATATTTGATTCTCCAGCAGCCACAACAAAATTCTAGTATTTGGAATAAGCAAACATTTTATATATATACCATATCGGACCAAGTACAACCACATATTAGATTTGATTAAGTTTTGGTTATTATTCACACAAAATCTGACATATCATGTTTATTGTCCATTATTAAAACATTCATTCTTATTAGTTGATCAGGTCCGCTTCAAATGACATTTTATGGATATATGGATTCGGGTCATAATTGTGGCCCTAAGAGCAACCAAAACTTTCATTACGAAAAACTGTGGGTGCTGCCTTTGACCAGAACCGAACCTAAATGAGAAATATCAGGACGATTGGTCCATAACTGCGGACAGAAGTTTAGTGAACTGGTACACATGATTGATTGATTCAGCTGGTAGAGATATGACCAATCCGATATACGAAGGGGTGGGTATAGGGCTAAAATTTCGTGGCGTTATAAACACATCTTCAGCGTGGGCAACATATTGCATTTACAAATACGGATTTTAATTTTTATGATGAGAAGAATTAAAAAAAAATTAAAATTAAAATAATATTTTTTGATTCTTCAAAATGCTGTGTTCTGATTGGTAGAAAACAATTTGCTTCAAAATTGATATGTCAAAGCGAATTAATTGAAATTCGCTTTGTTTGCCGTTTTGACATATCATATTACCAATTCGCCGATGCGGCTACCTTATATGTCTACCTTGGTGTGAAAGAAACATAATTTTTCGAGCATAGTTCCAATCAAGGTTTATTCATAAGGTTAAAAGGCAGGCGAATTCATGCCTTAGTCTTCTCTTGCTGTCAAAATTTCAATCGCGAAATATCAACAAGAACAGGATAAAAACTCATAATATCTTTTAGGAAACGTAATTCAATAGCTTTTTAGAAATTTACAGTATAAAATAAAACCAGTAAGGAAAGTAGTAAAGTCGGACGGGGCCGACTATATGATACCCCTTAACCACTATGGGTATATTAAACAGGACTATTAGCATGAAATGGGATGAAATAAAATATGTGATATTTTTCTAAATGTGAATCTACCTTTATCTATCCATAAACATGTCATTCGTTTGTTACAATGGGACAAAAATATGTAAATCGACTTCAAACTAATACCAGTAAGGAAAGCAGTAAAGTCGGACGGGGCCGACTATATGATACCCTTCACCACTATGGGTATATTAAACAGGATTATTAACATGAAATTGGATGAAATAAAATATGTGATATTTATCTAAATGTGAATCTACCTAGATCTATCCATAAAGTATGTAAATCGACTTTAAACAAATATAAATAGGTCATAGGTTTGGGCTATGTCTGTACTTCTAGAAAACGCAACTACGCAATTCTATGCTCAATTTTGTACGTTGTGCAAAATTTGATGTCAATCTGACTAACATGAGGAGTTTGATGCCCAATTTACTTGAAATCGGGTCAAAATATATATGGACGCTCTATCCAAATATTAAGCGATTTCAAACAAATTTGTCACAGGTTAGGTTATACTAATTTCAGAACGTTTTGTTCCTATCAACCTATTGGTTCCTTGGTGCGTAAATTACTTAAAATCAATCTATAATAAAAGGGAGCTATATCTAAATCTGGACCGATTTTCTTGAAACTTGGCAGACATCACTCTAGGCTTAATTCAGTACGTAGTGCCAAATTTCGTGCAAATCGAAAGCTATATATATGGGAGCTATATCTAAATCTGGACCGATTTTCACGAAACTTGGTAGGCATCATTATAGACTCAATTTAGTTCGCTATACCAAATTGCAAACAAATCGAAATATATATAGGGACTTTGGTGCACCATTTACATAATATCGGACAAAACTATATATGGAAGCTATATATAAATCTGGACCGATTTTCACGAAATTTATCAGACATCAATCTAAGCTCACTTCAGTACGTTATGCCAAATTTCATGCAAATAGAAAGATATTTAGGAACTTTGGTGCATCATTTATATAAAATCGGACGAAAATATATATGGGAGCTATATCTTGGCAGACATCACTCTAAGCTCAATTCAGTACGTTATGCCAAATTTCGTGCAAATCGAAAGATATTTAGGGACTTTGGTGCACCATTTACATAAAATCGGACGCAAATATATATGGGAGCTATATCTAAATCTGAACCGTGCAAATCAAAAGATATATAGGGACTTTTGTACACCATTTACCTTAAATCGGACGAAAATATATATGGGAGCTATATCTAAATCTGTACCGATTTTTATGAAATTTTACACATATTATTGTAGACCTAATTCATTACGCTGTGCCAAATTTCGTGCAAATCGAATGATATATAGGGACTTTGGTGCACCATTTACAAAAAATCGGACGAAAATATATATGGGAGCTATATCTAAATCTGAACCGATTTTTATGAAATTTTACACACATCATTCTAGACCTAATTCATAACTCTGTGCCAAATTGCGTGCAAATCGAAAGATATATAGGGACCGTTTACATTAAATCGGACGAAACTATATATGAAAGCTATATCTAAATCTGAACCGATTTTTCCCAATTTCAATAGGGTTCGTCCTTGGGCCAAACAAGTGAACTGTGCCAAATTTCATCCAAATCGGATCATAAATGCGACCTGTACTTTGTTCACAAAAATACATGGACGGACAGACGGACATGCGTAAATCGACTCAGAAAGTGATTCTATGCATATTCTCAAAAGGAACTATGGGTCTATCTCGATTCCTTTTACCTGTTACAAACATATGCACAAAGACATAATACCCTGTACCACAGTGTGGTGAAGGGTATAAAAAGATTGACAACAAATTATTTGCTGACGAATCTATTAAAAATTTCCTCATGGGGTCTTCGACGAATATTTAATACATATATGTATATATATATATGTATATATATATATATATACATATATATATATATGTCAAAATAAATTGCCAATTCACTACACCCTAATATTTATATGCAACTATGTATGTCTATTTGTATGTACAACATATTACGTCTATTGTGATCTTCACACCAAAATGTTCGAGTGTAAATATAGTTATTTGAGGTCCATGTCCGTCCATGCCATCTGTCTGTCTGTCATGTCTATCAATAAACGACAGCGTCGTTGTTGTCGTCTTAAATATATGTACGTATGTATGTGACTAAGTGTGTGTTAGTGTGTTATTGTTGATGCGCTTAAGATTTGTTCTAGTATGTTAGTAGACTGCTGTTGCTGCCACTGCTGCTACTACTGACCAACTCAAGTGTAAATACTATTAGAAAAATAGTGTGTTAACCCAGCAAACATAATTGAGGATAAAATAACCAACTTGTACGAAAAATTACGCCCCATATGGACCCCTGAAAAAATATTTTTAAAAAAAATAACGCCTTTTATAGACCCCTGAAACAAATATTTTTAAAAAAAATAACGCCTTTTATAGACCCCTGAAACAAATATTTTTAAAAAATCCACTCCTTATATAGACCCCTGAAACAAATATTTTTAAAAAATCCACGCCTTATATAGACCCCTGGAAAAAATATTTAAAAAAAAATCCACGCCTTATATAGACCCCTGGAAAAAATATTTTTAAAAAATCCACGCCTTATATAGACCCCTGGAAAAAATATTTTTAAAAAATCCACGCCTTATATAGACTCCTGAAAAAAATATTTTTAAAAAATCCACGTCTTATATAGACCCCTGAAAAAAATATTTTAAAAAAATCCACGCCTTGTATAGACCCCTGAAAAAATATTTTTTAAAAAATCCACGCCTTGTATAGACCCCTGAAAAAATATTTTTTAAAAAATCCACGCCTTGTATAGACCCCTGAAAAAATATTTTTTAAAAAATCCACGCCTTGTATAGACCCCTGAAAAAATATTTTTTAAAAAATCCACGCCTTATATAGACCCCTGAAAAAAATATTTTTAAAAAATCCACGTCTTGTATAGACCCTTGAAAAAAATATTTTTAAAAAATACACGCCTTATATAGACCCCTGAAAAAAATATTTTTATAAAATCCACGCCTTATATAGACCCCTGAAAAAAATATTTTTAAAAAATCCACGCCCTGAAAAATTTTTTTTTTAAAAATCCACGCCTTATATAGACCCCTGAAAAAAATATTTTTAAAAAATCCACGCCCTGAAAAAATTTTTTTTTAAAAATCCACGCCTTATATAGACCCCTGAAAAAAATATTTTTTAAAAATCCACGTCCCATATGGACCCCTGAAAAAATATTTTTAAAAAAATAACGCCTTTTATAGACCCCTGAACAATATAGACTGATCCCGCTTTTAGGTTACCTCCCGACGTAAACTTTCAAAACGCCGATGCATGTGTTTTCTATTTTTATCCCCTCTTTCATAATCCATTCAAATTCTTTTCAGATAATTATTTCTTGTGTGCACAGTGCATTTTATTAACCCGCATTAGTAGTACCCTATAGCGTATACTTTATTAAAAACCTAAAGGAATTTACGTTATTGCTCATACGTCACCATAACCGCACAAGTGATTCGCTGGGTAGCCTCTATGTTATTTATGTGTCTTTACATGTGACAAATAGCGTACAGCGTGAGGTCTTTTAAAGAAATTAAATAAATAATTAGCTTATTTATGTTATTTTCATTTTAAAAAATGTAGCTAAAAAACAACAACAACAGCAAAAAACTAATTGCATTTTCTTAACGGGATTTGAGGTGTATACAAATTAATAAATTAACAGTAAAATGTAAACCCACAAAAATCACACTCAAATATTTTAAATGTATAAAATGTAAATAAGTTTTGACATTCAATTTTTCATGTCAAATTTTATGCATAATTTATTTTTAAGAATGTTCTTAATTAAAAAAAAAAGAAAAAAATTGGGTGGTCTACGTAGTGATTGGTGGCTGCAGTTGTGTGAAATTGCCAAATCCAAAAACACCCACTCGAGCGTAAATGCATACGTAATTTTGTCTTTTTTTATAGATGCGTGTATGTCTGTAGACAAAGTTATGACTTAATTTTATATTCAAAATTTTAAATGACATTTTGTCTGTTTTATTTTTAATAGCACTCAAGAAATACTCTATTTTTGGATACAAAATATATTTTTATGAAAAATA
This sequence comes from Musca vetustissima, assembly GCF_032173495.1. NCBI lineage: Eukaryota > Metazoa > Arthropoda > Insecta > Diptera > Muscidae > Musca > Musca vetustissima. The sequence goes on along the minus strand of NW_026882223.1, from coordinate 10,230 downwards.
AATATTGCTTTAATTTAGCTTAAAGTCGATTCAAAATGTGTCTTTATGTTTATTTAATCCCTTAGTTAGTCTATTGTTGCCTCATGGATTTCTTTTTTTTTTTAATTTTAATTAGGATCACTGTTGAGGTGTAGGATTGGGCTATGTTTTTGGAAATTCGTACTAAAGTGTACTAAATGTGGATTTGGTTGAACCGACATTCTTTTGACATTTTTTTAGGTAAGCCAGCTTGATCCCTTTCTTGTTGTTTTAAAAATAAAAACAATAAGATTTTTATTTTTGATCCTGTATGTGTGGACTTAGAACGAAAAATTGCATACTAATATGTTCCAAAAGGTTCTAAAATTTGGTACAATTTGTGACGCTTGGTACACAATTATATTCACATTATCGACATTATTCACATTATCGACATCAGGGAATCTGTTGAAATTATATTTTCAATGATTAACAAAAGCGTGGATTTTTTAAACTATATTTTTTCAAGGCCCAAGAAAGGTTTGGATTTTTTAAAGAAAAAAGGTCTGAAACAGGCGTGGATTTTTATACCCTACACAACTATGTTGTCAGGGTATTATAGCTTTGTGCAGCCCCAAGAGTTTGTAACGCCGCGAAATATTGGTCCTAGACCCACCTTTAAGTATACCGATCGTCATATCTCGACTAGCTGAGTCGATCTAGACATGTGTGTCCGTCCGTCTGTCCATTCTAATTTGTAAACACGATACAGGCCACAGTTATGGACCAATCTTCACGAAATTTTGCATGTAGGATGAATTCTGGCCAATGAAGACCCCTATTGTTTTTGGTATAGATCGGTTAATATCTAGGGGATGAAATGGACCAAATACTTAATTTTTATCGGTTTTTCATGTGTGTCCGTCCGTCTGTCCATTCTAATTTGTAAACACGATACAGGCCACAGTTATGGACCAATCTTCACGAAATTTTGCATGTAGGATGAATTCTGGCCAATGAAGACCCCTATTGTTTTTGGTATAGATCGGTTAATATCTAGGGGATGAAATGGACCAAATACTTAATTTTTATCGGTTTTTCTGGTCGCTCTAGAGGCCGCAATGTGACCCAAACATCGCGAATTTTTACATAGAGAAGAGGATCGGGCCAAAGAATAAGCATGCGGGTCAAATGGACCCTGACTTTTGTGTGAAAAATTAAAAAATTGTATTCTATAGCGTATAGATTTACCCCTGAAGGACATGGACCCGAAAAGTTGTTGGTACATCCAATGACAGTTGTTGACCTTTAACTCAGATGTGGGAGTTGCACTTAAATATTTTCAGGTGCTTATGTATTCAGATATTATTTAGTAACCTTTTACCACACTAGAGGCCGGAAATATAGCGCTGATCGCTTTAAAATGTTCCATGATGTTCCAGTTATGGTCAAGGATAACACCTACAATTTTCGGTGACGATCAGATAATTATATTGTGATGAAGTGGACCGAAAATTTATTTTTTTGTGTTTTTTCGAGTCGATCTATAGGCTACAATGGGAATAAGAAGATCACGACACAAGGGAACGGAATCTGGACAAGTAATTAGAAGGGCTGTACTGAATATTAGTAATTATTGTCGGTCTGTAGATGGTCCAGATGGTTCAAAAATCGCGAAATATTGCCCAAGCTCAGAATATAGACCCACAGAGAGTTCGTTTTTCGTGGAAGTTGTGAAGGGTATCATATGGTCGGCCCCGTCCGACTATACTGCTCCGCTCACTGGTTTAAGAATGTTTTTGACTCCAACAGGCGTGAATTATTTAAGATGCATTTTTACAAGGAATTCAACAGACGTGGATTATTTAAGACGAAATTTTCAAGGACTCCAACAGACGTGGATTTGTTAAAGAATATTTTTTTCAGGCATGGATTTTTCAAAGAATATTTTTTTCAAACGTGGACTTGTTAAAGAATAATTTTTCAGACATGGTTTTTTAAAGAATTTTTAAAATGTATTTTTTAAGGCCCAAGAAAGGCTTGACTTTTGATTTTTCATGTTGATTTCTTAACAAAAGAATATTTTCTCAAGGATCTATAGATTCGAGGATGTTTTAAATAATATTTTCTCAAGGACCTATAGAGGCGAGGATTTTTTATACCCTTCACCACTCTTTGGTACAGGGTATTATGTCTTTGTGCATATGTCTGTAACAGGCAAAAGGAAACGAGATAGACACATGGTTCTTTTTAAGAATATGCATAGAATCACTTTCTGAGTCGATTTATGCATGTCCGTCCGTCTGTCTGTCGATGTTAAATTGTAAACAAAGTACAGGTCGCATTTATAATCCGAATTGGATGCAATTTGGCATAAGTCACTTATTTGGTCCAAGGACGAACCCTATTGAATTTGGGAAAAATCGGTTCAGATTTAGATATAGCTCCCATATATATTTTCGTCCGATTTAATGTAAATGGTCCCTATATATCATTCGATTTGCACGAAATTTGGTACAGTGTAATGAATTAGGTCTAGAATGATGTGTGTCAAGTTTCCTGAAAATCGGTTCAGATTTGGATATAGCTCCCATATATTTTTTCGTCCGATTTAAGGTAAATGGTGTACCAAAGTCCCTATATATATTTCGATTTGTACGAAATTTGGCACAGCGTAATGAATTAGGTCTAGAATGATGTGTGTTAAGTTTCGTGAAAATCCGTTCAGATTTAGATATAGCTCCCATATATATTTTCGTCCGAAAATAGTCGTTGATGAGTTTTAACAACTCGGCGTACCGAATAGCGTGTATCAAATTTGCTATAAATCGTTTTCCATAAATTTTCCCCATATTACGCAAGCGGCTATAAATCTGCTCGAATGAAATTAAAGTTAGGATAGGTTGGAGAAAGAGGGAACATAGACATGCAATTGTTAGGATACATATGTACAATATACCCAAAGTGGTGAAGGGTATCATATAGTCGGCCCAGTCCGACTTTACTACTTTCCTTGCTGGTTTAAAATATAAAGGCGTGGATTATTCAAAGAAACTTTGAAAAAGATGGCGGCTCCTTACCATTCGTTGACACAGCAATCCTCTTTCGTGATATCTGGTTAGTCATTATTGACATTTCTTGCTGTCAGCATCTGTTTCTTTTTTGCGGTTTAGCATTCGTCTGCTCTTCCCGAGACCAAAACCTCTTCGTCACTTTTGAGATAGTGGAGGGACCGTCAGGTCTATCCTTCTGAGCATTGTCTTTCTGTTCAATTTTGCTCCTTCGGTTCATGCTGTTCTGTTTTTTTGTCTTTGTGGCCCAGATAATTGCTTCATTCTTATAGGGAGTTTGGCGATATCCTTGTTCACTTCTTCAATCTTGTGATCAGACTCAGAATTTAAGTTTCAGTTTACTCCAGTCTGAGAAGATTGGATCTTCCCCAGCGTCCTTAAACTTTGTGCGCGGGGTCAAAAATTTATTCCATCGACATTAAGGCCGTTCGTAAGGTAATATTTATAATAACACATTTGAAGGCTTTTTCTTAATCGTAGTTTTTGTAAAGAATATTTTTTTAAGGTTTAGCAATGTACGGACTTTTCAAAGAAAAATTGTTAAGAATTTAGAATAACGTGGATTTATTGGAACCAAATTTTTTGAGTTTATTATAAAATAATGGATTTTTTGTAAAAAAATAATATTTTTCTAGGATTAAAAATGAAATAAACAGAATCGTTTTTCAAGGTTTATAATTTTGTGTTTATACCCTACACAACTATGTTGTTAGGGTATTATAGCTTTGTGCAGCACCAAGAGTTTGTAACGCCGCGAAATATTGGTCCTAGACCCACCTTTAAGTATACCGATCGTCATATCTTGACTAGCTGAGTCGATCTAGACATGTGTGTCCGTCCGTCCGTCTGTCCATTATAATTTGTAAACACGATACAGGCCACACTTATGGACCAATCTTCACGAAATTTTGCATGTAGGATGGGTTCTGGTCAATGAAGACCCCTATTGTTTTTGGAAAAGATCGGTTAATATTTAAGGGATGAAATGGACCAAAAACTTTATTTTTGTCGGTTTTTCTGGTCGCTCCAGAGGCCGCAATTATGGCCCAAACACCGCGAATTTTTGCATGGAGAAGGGGTTCGGGCCAGAAAATAAGCATTCATGTTTTGATAAAGATCGGTCAATATTTAGCGGGTCAAATGGACCCTTTTTTTGTGTGAAAAATGACAAAATTTGTATTCTATAGCGTATATATTTACCTCTGAAGGACATAGACCCGAGAAGTTGATAGTATATCCAAGTATAGTGTTTGACCTTTAAATTGATACCAATTATATTGTCGTATGTACTCGGATGTGGGAGTTACACGTAAATATTTACAGGTGCTTACGTATTCATATATTATATAGTAGCCCATTACCACACTAGAAGCGGAAATATAGCGCTGATCGCTTTTAAAGTTTCCATGAGGTTCCGGTTATGGTAAAGGACAACGTCTATAATTTGCGATGATGATCATGTCGATCTATATGTCACAATTATATGCAGAATGTTACACTGGAGAATGAATATGGCCAACTAATTTGATGGTCTTTTGTAATGATCTGTCACTATTCAGCGGATCAAGTCAACCAAGACATTTCTGCGTAAAATGAAAAAAAAAATTGATATTATGATATAAAACATAATTCGAAAAAGATGTCATGGCAAGAAATAGGAGCCATTGACCTCTAATCGGTTAAGAGTTGCACCCTCTTATATATATATAGATATAGATCTGCAGAAAGTTAGAGTTCCGTGGTAGTTGTGTAGGGTATCATATGGCCGGCCCCGTCCGACTATACTGCTCCGCTCACTGGTTGATATTCATTTTTTATAAAAATATTTCTTTCATGAACTATCGAAGTGCGGGTTTCTTAAAGAATATTTTTCAAGGACTCCAACAATCATCTATTTTTATAAGAACATTTTTTAGAGCTCCCAACAAAGAGGTCCAGACCAAGCGTGGATTTTCTTTTAAATAATATTTTTTAGAGGTCCCAAGAAAGTCTGGAGTTTTTTTTAAATAATATATTCAAGAGGTCCCAACAAAGACTGGATTTTTTAAAGACTCCAACAGTACTGACTCCAACAGTCCTGGGTTTTTAAAAGAATATTTTTTCAAGGAATCAGGATAGATTTTTTAAAGTATTTTTAGGGATTATTAAGACGGATTTTTTGACAATTTTTTTTCCATAAAAAAAGTGTTTCAGGGTTTATAATTTAGTGATTTTTTAAATATTTTTTTCAAGATCAGTTTCGTTCAAGAATCTAAAAATTTTACAATTATTGCAACTTTTTACTCGAAACCCGTTCCTTAACCCACAAAACTTGTAAAATATTGAACCAAATTTAAGAGAACACAAAACAAAATGGCGTTCTTTTTGTAAACTTTTTATTCGAAAAATTTGTCCCAGTAAAAATGGTGTTGATTTTGAAATATTGCCATTTAATTTTGGCGTACCTTTACTAGATTTGCGTTTCCGAACTTTTCAAATTATTGTGTACTCTGAGAGCGAATTGAACTATTACTATTAAAAATAAATGTACTGGAACATACCAATTATGAAAGTTTGGATTTTTCAAATAATTACCACATACGATTTATACGTTTTTGTCCTTACTTTATTTAGTAAATGTTTTTTTTTAATTGTTTAGTTTTATTGACATTGTCTATTTATTAAATGTCTAGTTGTTATTTAAATAAAAATACTTATATATGTAATTTCATGTTATTTTTTGTTCACAATAAACCATGTATTTGTAACTAATAAACATTTTTTTTGTTTTTGCTTTCTTTTCTTGTCGCCCTTCTGAAATAAACTATTTTCGTGATGATTATCCCCAGTGAAATGTGATACAAGCCAATCAAGACGTGAGTGATTATGATGAGACAGAATGAATGGCAGAGACAAACAACAGCAGCATCATCAGCGTTAATAACCACAAACAATTAATGGTCCACTTCGAAATACTTAAAGGAAAAAAAATACTTTTGAAAATTTGTACTGGCCTTTGATTTGATGGAGAGTTAAAAAAACACACGGTTTTCTAAAAAAAAATTGAAAAAAAAAACGATTTAAAAAAGGAGGACACCCAAACAAGGTACGAGTCTATAAAACTTTCTTTAGTTGTCTAGAAGATTTTATTTGAAAGTATTACAACAACGTAATCTATGTAAATACTAATATGCTGTTTTTTTATCTTTATGAAAATATAAAAATTAGTTTTCATTATTAATATATAATTTTTTATTTATCAAGTCTTCTTCGATAGAATCCAGAACGAGAAAAAAAAACTTTTTACTCTTTGTAAAAAAATTCAATTCAGTTGAATTTGAATACGAAAACCAAAGTCCATTTTGTTTATTATCATCAATCAAACACCACATTAACTATGGCATTTTCAATACAAACTCAATTACCAACACACAGATGGTTAATAACAATAACAGGTAAGTTGAAATTAATTTAATAATTTATTTAAGAATATCATCATCTTACATTATAAAAATACAAAAATACTAACAACAACAAATCATTAACATGAATACACTTATACAACAACCACAACAATTTCGCTTTCATAATTGTCAGTTTCAATAAAAAAAACTAACCACAGACAGACACACACGCGCATTATGGGCGGGCGTAAAAAAATTCGTTTAATTATTTTGTATTTTTTTTTCTTCCCCAACAACTATGAGCGGTATTGTTTCATTTCATTGCTATATTTTTTTTAATAGCTTTGTGTTTTGGTTTTCTTTTAATAGACACAATTTAAAATAGAAAGGGGCACAGTGTTTCGAAAATAAAAATTTGAAACATGAAATTCATAATTTGTTCACAAAAACTGAAACTAAAACCAGTAAGGAAAGTAGTAAATTCTAATTTATATTACTTCAGTACGTTGTAGCTATGGATCTTTTCACGAAGCTTAGCAACATCATTCTAGACTTAATTCAGTACCCTATACCAAAAAGTCGTGCAAATGAAAAGATTTCCAGGGACTTTGATGCACCATTTACCTAAAATCGGGCGAAACTATATATGGGAGCTATATCAAAATCTGAACCGATTTTCATGAAACTTTACACACATCATTCTAAACAAAATTCAGTACGTTATGCCAAATTCCGTGCAAATCGGAAGATATATAGGGACTTTGGTACACCATTTACCTAAAATCGGACGAAACTATATATGGGAGCTATATCTAAATCTGAACCGATTTTCACAAAACTTAACACACATCATTTTAGGCCTTATTCATTACTCTGTGCCAAAATTCCGGCAAATCGAAAGATTTCCAGCGACTTTAGTGGACTAGTTACCTAAACTCAGGCAAACTATATGTGGGAGCTATATCTAAATCTGAACCGATTTTCACGAAACTTAGCACACATAATTGTAGACCTTATTCATTAGGCTGTGCCAAATTTCCGGCAAATCAAAAGATTTCTAGGGACTTTAGTGGACTATTTACCTAAAATCGGGCGAAACTATATATGGGAGCTATATCTAAATCTGAACCGATTTTCACGAAACTTAGCACACATTATTATAGACGCAATACATTACGCTATGCCAAATTTCGTGCAAATCGGAAGATATATATAGGGATTTTGGTACACCATTTACCTAAAATCGGTCGAAGATATATATGGGAGCTATATCTAAATCTAAACCGATTTTCAGGAAACTTAACACACATCATTGTAGACCTTATTCATTACGCTGTGCCAAATTTCGTGCAAATCGGAAAATGTATAGTTTCTTTGGTGCACCTATTACCTTAAATCGGATGAAAAAATGTATGAGAGCTATATCTAAATCTGAACCGATTTTCATTAAACTTTGCACACATCATTCTAGGCGTAATTCAGTACGCTATGCCAAAATTTGTGCAAATCAAAAGATTTCCAGCGACTTTATTGGACTAGTTACCTAAAACCGATTTTCACAAAACTTTGCACACATCATTCTAGACTTAATTCATTACGCTATGCCAAATTTCGTGCAAATCTGAAGATATATATAGGGATTTTGGTACACCATTTACCTAAAATCGGCCCAACATATATATGGGAGCTATATCTAAATATGAACAGATTTTCACGAAACTTAACACACATCATTGTAGACCTTATTCATTGCGATGTAACAAATTTCCGGCAAATCGAAAGATTTCCAGCGACTTTAGTGGACTAGTTACCAAAAATCGGGCAAACTATATATGGGAGCTATATCTAAATCTGAACCTATTTTCACGAAACTTTGTACACATCATTCTAGAATTAATACAGTGCCCTATGCCAAATTTCGTGCAAATCGAAAGGTATATAGGGACTTTGGTACACCATTTACCTTAAATCCGACGAATATATATATATGGGAACTATATCTAAATCTGAACCGATTTTTCTCAATTTCAATAGGGTTCGTCCTTGGGCCAAACAAATGAGCTGAGCCAAATTTCATTCAATTCGGATCATAAATGCGACCTGTACTTTGTTTACAATTTAACATGGACAGACGGACGGACATGCATAAATCGACTCAGAAAGTGATTCTATGCATATTCTCTAAAGGAACCATGGGTCTATCTCGATTATTTTTGCCTTTTTGCAAGCATATGCACAAAGACATAATACCCTGTACCACAGCGTGGTGAAGAGTATAAAAATAACAATTCACATTGAATTAAATTTAAAATTTCCTAACTAAAAAAAATTTGAAAATACCAGTTTCAAAATACTGTGCCTCTCGCCGAAAGTGCCTTTGTGTTTATTAAAAATTAAAAAAAAAAAAAAAAAATCAAATAAAACAATCTTCGCCAATTCATAATCAAATAATCACATTTAAACCGCAATAAAACATCAAAGTGTAGGTTTTGAAACAAGTTTTTTTTCGTCGTATTAAAATTATTAACAATTTTTTAATTACAATTTGTTTAGGTTTTTTATTAAAAAATTAAACTAACCTAATAAAGTGGGTATTTGTTTTTGTTTTAAAGCAAATAGTTTTTTTTTTGAAAATAAATATCCTTTATTTTTTATTTAATTATTATCGTTTGTTTTTCATGTAACAAAAAATTGAAAATAAAATCTGACGTTCAATGGATTGGTTTTTTTCGAAATAACAAAATTTGAAAACAAAAAAAAGTTTTGTGTGCCATTGCCAAATACATCAATGCGGACAATTGTTTTCCATGTAAGTCAATATCCTAACACCTCATCAAGAAATATTTGAGGTGTTTGCCGGATGATAGAGTTCCCAACAACAATAAAAAATGAGATGAAATATACCAACACATTTTTTTTTTGTAAACTCTATCAGGGAGGATATGAGCTAATAGCGCATTTTTAGTGATTATCAACGATTTTTCAGAGAATATATTAAGAGAGGGTTAGTTTTTTTCATATAAAATGTTTTAAGTGTTGTCTGAGCTTTAAACGATACATTATAAGAAATATTTAGAAACAGGACTAATATAAGCTTTAAGCATTGTTATTTTAAATAATAATTTCTGGAATTAGTTGAGATTTACGCGTAGCTTTTATTGGTGAGAGTTTTTTTTTCGAAATTTATTATGTTGTAGTGCGAATTGTTTGAGGAATATTTTTTGAATATTAATGTCTTTGGCGAGACAAGTTTTTTTAGTAATGGTGTGAGAAATTTTTTGCTTGTGGACCTAAATGTATTCAGTCAAATCGAATTAGATTTTTTTTTGTAAAACAAACATCCGAAGTGGATTAAAGTGATTTTTACGGACCTTTCATAAGCATGGATTCGTGCAAATCGTAGGATTTACATTTAATCGGATGAAATTATATATGGAAGCTATATCTAAATCTGAACCGGTTTTTAGGAAACTTAAAACACATCATTCTAGACCTAATTTAGTGATCTATGCCGAATATCGTGAAAATCGAAAAATATATAGGGACTTTGGTACATCATTTACATAAAATCGGACGAAAATATATATGGGAGCTATATCTAAATCTAGACCGATTTTTAGGAAACTTTACACACATCATCCTGGACTCAATCCAGTACACCACACCAAATTTCGTTGAAATCGAAATTTATATAGGGACTTTGGCACCCCATTTACATAAAATCGGACGAAAATATATATGGGAGCTATATCTAAATCTGAACCGATTTTCAGGAAACTTAAGACACATCATTGTAGACCTAAAACAGTACGCTATGC